>NC_056735.1:1954351131-1954576131 GCF_019279795.1 Protopterus annectens
TAAGCTGTTCCTGCACGGAGGTTAACTGAATTTGGGGGCACATATTATGCAATAAAATTCTGTATGAATAAAACAAATCTATAACTAATGTTGCTACCCACTAGTGACCTGCATATTGATAAAACACTTGAATTATAGTGAAAAACTCAGAGGTTATATCGAAGCTTCTCCTTATAACCTTAGAGGTGGGAAAGTAAAACTACCTACACATAAAAAACTAGGAATTAAAATAAACATAATATATGTTGTAAGTTAAAAACTGTGAAATACCCCACCTATAAGTTTTAAATAATAAACAATAAATATTTAAAACATTAAAAACATGATGACCTACATAGGTGTTTACCAAAAGTGTATTAATCTGAATATACAGTTAATTTATACACCCCCCAAAAAAAAAAAAAAAAAATATATATATATATATATATATATATATATACATATATATATATATATATATATATATATATATATATATATATATATATATAAACATTTCATACATAAATAACTATAAGAAATATTTAAATAAACTGTTTTAATATATTTTTAGTGCTTCAAAGGGATTTATAACCTAGTTGCTCCCAATTTTAATAAAGGGGCTATAGAAATATTGTCATTCAAACCTGGTGACTCATTGGCCTGTTATAAAATTTACCGATATGTTTCTCTCTATTCTATGTTTTCTTCCCAAAGGCCACATCTAATATTTCAGGGTATCATCTCTAGTACAAAGAACACAAATTTAAATCCTTCACAAGCCAAAGTGCTTTTATATAGGGCGTTATTATAGTTAGAAACAGATATACTATAATAATGTTTATAGATTCTCCTTTTAAGGGCTCTTTCGGTTTAACCTACATAAAATGTCCCACATTTTTCACAACTTGACAAATAGATTAACATTTTATTATCACGACTGTTATATTCATGGGCTTATATAAGCCTAACTCTACTAGGAATATATACACAACTTGCATTAATTATATATCTGCATTGTTTGCATCTCTCTCACTTATACTTCCCTTTCTTTTTCCTATAACTTCTAATATTACCTTGATTTTTCTTCTTTAAAATGTCTTTAATATTCATACTCTTCTTATATATAAAATGAATGGGACCTTTAAACAAATTCTCCACTTCTTAAAAATGTTAAAATAGAGCCTAATAACTATTAATATTTTTTGTTGTAGAACTGGTTTCCTGATTATAGTTAGTAATAAAGGCCTCTTTGTATTCTTTCCCTCTGTTATTATTATTATAGCCGGTCTTTTCATTAATATTATTTAGTTTAACACCCTTTTTCCTAATATTGGCAATAATTTATCTAATCCAACCCCTTTACTGCATGAATAACTTCTTCTATAAGAGTTAATGGGTACTTTCTTTCTAAAAACATATTTTTAATAATTTTACATTCTCCTAAAAAGTCCTACTCTTCCAAGGTTATCCTTGAAGCTCTAATACACTGTCTCTTCACTACGGTTCTCTTTTGTTTATAAGGGTGAACACTCGTGAAGTAAAGATAAAAATTAGAAAAAAAGTTTTCTTACGAAATATAGTCGATTTAAATCTATTTTCCTCATAAACCTTAGGTATAATAACATCCATATAGTTAATTCTGTGTCTCTCAATTCTATAAGTACATTTTAAAAATTGAGTAGTTTGGCTTATATATTCTATAAATTTCTTTAACTTATTCTCATTACTTTTCCAAAATATAATGATGTTTAAAAATCTTTTATAAAGGCTCCAAAACTGAGCATAAGGGGAATTAAACAATTATTTATTTTCTCATATTTGTAAAATAACATTGGCATAACTGGGTGCTCAAATTGCAACCATAGTTAAACCACTAGTTTGTTTGAAAAATTCCCCTTCAAATGCAATAAAATTATTTCCCAAGATCATTTCCATTAATTAAAAAAAAAAAACCTAAACTGATTCAGATTCAATAATCTCCTATCAGATATCCCTTTTTCGAATCACTCCTTACCTATTTTGCATGGAATAATAGAGAAAAGATCTATAATATCAATAGTAACAAAAACTGTATTCTCATTGAATAATTTATTATCGACATTCCTAAGGAAATCCCAAGAATCTTTCAAAAAACCTTTGTTTTGCATTACTAAAGTTTTCAATTTCTGGTCTGCAAATATTGTTAAAGAGTGAGCTTTTGATCCACATTCCACCACAATGGGCCTCATAGGTGGTTCTATCATATCTTTATATGTCTTGTGAATTCTAAATATAGATGGTACCATAGGTCTGTCAGTTTAAAAAATTATATTCATTTAAAGTGACGGTGCCTTCGAAAACCATATCATACATTTTTTTTAGTTAGATTTTTTTAAGGTTTGACAATAACTACTCCATCCTTGATAAAAAAGAGGACATGGATTTGTCCGTTCTTCCCTTAAAAGCCAGGCTGAGAGACCTGGGTGGATGATAAATGAAAGGAAAAAGAAAATGAGAGACAAATGAGTTTATTTATTTCTTATGTTAAAACATAATCATTTTTTTTTATTTTCAGCTTTTTCTGCACATATTTCTCTGTATATATAGTTTTACACAATGTTAACTTTGAGACAAGAGTATGAGGGGAAACAGACCTTCATGTGATAGGGTAAGCCAATATTATCTTTGGGTTATGAAATTATTTGGGTATTTTAGACTTCATATCTGGATTGCAGTTAGTTGCAGGTGATCTTTTTAATTTAAAAAGTCTAATTTTATTATTCTGGTACTAGTTCATGCAATGGTATTATATTCTTTATAAGACATAGTAATTGCTTATTTATTTGAAGGTCCATGTTTCTTCCTTATATCTTTAACTATTACTGACTTTTTTCTTTACGTTTCTTTTTCTTCTAAATAATAATATATTTTTTTTAAAGTATAGAGTAAATGCTTATTATCACTGCTACCACCTAAATGTAGTTTGTTGTCTAAAATGATTAGTCTGTGAAGTGGAGATGTACAGTGTGAGGTTTGTGTTTGTATTCCATTTCTTTTGGTTTTCACTTTGTTATTGAAATGTATGGCTAATAAGTTATGAATGGCTTCACTTCTAATGAGTTGTTCATAAGGTTCATAAGTTCATAAGTATGTACTAGGGTATCGGCCCTGGGGCCCATACAAGCCCAGCCAAAAAGGTACCCTATCTTTTGCCACCCAAGAAAATTATTTTCCTGTGCCACTGTCGAGCAGAGCCACAGAGGTGATACCCGGGGTCAGTTTCCTATTTCCCATCCAATCATCAAGATTTTTCTTGAACAGTGGGTTGTCTTATTGGGTCTGGCATGGGTTGTGCTATTGAGTTTGACGTGTGAGACTTCTGGTGTCATATTGTTTTGAATGGAAATTCTGAGGTGGATGTGTGTCACTTTTGCAAGGGATTCATGGTTGTGGTTTTTGATCTTTTGTGATTTCAAGTGAGGTTTTTGTTGGGATGGAGATTGGATTTTGGATGTGTTTTGTATGTTTGGAGGGTCATTGAGTCCTTGAGATGTTTGGCGGAGTGCAATTTAATGGGTGGTGAGCTCCATTGTTGGTTTAGTAGAGGAGCTTTAATATTTCAGTGACTTGCAATTTTTGGCTTTCCTGCCGAACTCTCAAGGGTATTATTGGATGCCAGTGAACAAAAGGGGGCAGATGTCATGGCATTGTGTTCTCACTGATACTATTGAGCAGCTGGGCATTACTGGGATGATGTTTTCCTAACGGTAGTTTGAGTTGGAACCAGAATGTTGATTTAATGCAGAAGATCCACATGCTTGATAAATCGATGAGATGTTGAAATGTGGAGGTAGATGTTTTGGAATGATGCAGGTATGAATCATAGTGTCAGTTTTTGATAAAATCACAAGCGGTAGTTAAATATATTTAATAGTGAGGTTGTTTGAAAATCTCATTAGTAACCTATACCACAATCTATAAACATCTGTCTGAGATTATGTTCATAATGATTAACAACTTTTTTGCCATGGTGTACATTACATGATGGCACTTTCAGTCTGCCATATGATAAACCTGTAAGCTTTTGAATATGATTAATGTGCCATGGCACTAAAATATGATAAACTGTAATGTTGAAATTTATAAATGTTTTGAAACATTATTAAACAGCAGAAATGTTTGTATATACTTCAATTATACAACTATATTTTTCTTGTTATACCTTGAGAGTCTTTTATAAATAACTTGGATATTATTTGAGCTGACATCTAAGTATTGTAGCATTTCAGCAGTTTTTGAATAACACACTTACATCTTTAAGGACATAAGTGCTATATTTTTTCAGAACAACTAAATTAGTAGTATGGACTTTAATGTTTTTAGGATTGTTTTTCTAGTATGTTACTTACATCTCACTGAAACAGACTACATTTTCAACTCATGTCTCTAAAAATCTATTTTTGGGTTGTTTTATTATTTCACTATGTTTTTCTTTCTTTCCTTTTGTCTAATTTCTACTCATATATTGACATTTAGTACTATTTACGGATTTAAATAGTAGAGAGGCTGCACTTTTGCATTCTTTCCTGTTGGATGGGTGGGATTGTTTGCCCAGTTTTGCTGTGTAAACAAGGAGTTTTAGACTCCATGAGATGTGGGTATGGTTTTATAATTTTATGTTTTCTATCAATGAAACCTATATTCTTTTATAAGGGATCTATTATTATTATTTCATTCCATAATGTGAAAATGTAAAACTTTAAATTATATGCAATGCTAATTTTACAGTTTTTGCTTAGTAAAGTGATTCTAAAATATAGTCCTTGTGTGGAAATTATGTTATATTATTTTTACATGTACCTGACATATTGATTATGCTTTATATAAAATGCATTTATTTGAATATTAATGGATTAAATAATGGATGTGAAAGGGGGAATGTAAACAAATTTTTAAAGTGGCTTAATTTTCAGGGTGTTTTTCTTCAAGAGAAAAAATTATTACAGAAGGACTTAGGCTTAATACAAAGTCATATGCAGTTTTGGGTAGTTCCCTTTGTAACCAGAAAAAAGGGGTATAGTTATTCTGTGGAGAAATACTTTACCTATGCCTAGAATCATTAGTTCTTATAAAGATGACAAAGGGTTTATTCTGTATGATAACACTGGAAATATAGGGGGAAATATGTGATATTATTCATTTATATTGGATATCAGGGATCGGAGTCGAAACTGTTAAGCAGCACTTAGATTTGATTGTCCAAAACTCAAAGGATAGCATTTTATTAGCAGGGGATGTTAATTGCATCCTAAAAGAAGAAGACACTGATGCTAATACAAAAAAAAAAAAAAAACAGCTCCAGCTAAAGAACTTTTAAAATTTATGGACCTAATGCACATCAAAGATATGCCTGAATTTTCTGTCACTGGTTCTCTTATTTACACACATTTTTCTCATAGATATGGTACACAGGCCAGGATAGATAGAGTTTTTATTTCTAGTGAATTAGTAACTAGGTTATATAAGGTAAAAGTTGTTTCTTGTCCTCTTTCTGACCACAATGTAATAATATTTGACCTTTCCCTTAAAAGAAATAATAACATTCCCATAAAACATATTCCTGCTTATATAACTAATTAAAAAGATGTTAAGGATATTGTTATAAAGGAGGTGCAATTTTTTTTTTTTGGAAATCAATCATACTAATGATATTTCTGAAATGTATATTTGGGAAGCCTTAAAAGCATACCTATATGGTAAAAGTCTAACTTTTTACTTACTCAAAAAACAACAATGGGATAAAGAATGAAATGATCTTCAAAATAAAAAAAGAAATCCTAAAGTTAGATAGCCAAAAGCAAATAAAAATCATATTGAAATCAGAAAGTTGAATGATAAATACTTGGAAATATTAAATCATAAAACTAAAACTATGATTAATCTATAAAGAATTAAGTTAACTAATTATTCTGTCAGTCCCAAATCAGATCATAAATTGGCTAATAGAATCAAGATAATAAGTAAACCCAATCAAATTAAAGAAGCTCTCCAACAAAAAGAAAAAGGTTACTGATTTGGAAGATATCTTGGCTGAACTTAATTCTTACTTTAATACATTAAATATTACTAATTTAGTTTTAGACTCTCAGTTGGAAATAAAGACACTCCTAAGAACAATGCTAAAAATAAATTAACTGATGAATAGACAACAGCTTTGGATAAACCCATCTCACATTCTAAATTAAAGGCTCAGATTGTTTGTTTGTCTTTTCAGCTTTTTCCGGTTAGGGGTCACCACAGCGGAACTCTGGTCCACTAATGATTGGCAGTAGATTTTTATGGTGCCAAGTTGCCAGCCTGACGCCCAACCTTCAGCAAAGGCACACCCATTCACGCATCTCTTTTGGAGGCCACTCAACCATGGGGAGGACATGCAGACTCCACACAGAAGGCACTCCAGCCGAGAATCGAAAAGGAGAAACTCTTGCTGTGAGGCAACAATGCTACCGCTGTACCACCGCGGCTTCTTGAATTAAAGGCTCAGATTACTAAATTGAAGCCTTTTAAGGCACCTGTTAATGATGATATTATCCTAGAACTTTGCAAGTTAATACAAAATAATCTCTTAATCTTATGTCTTAATGTCTTTAAGTTAACCATGTTACCCCTTCTTGAAATATAAATTTATATCTCCCATTTTGAAACAAGATAAGGATCCCACTAAATCTTTCTCATATAGACCAACTTCCTTGCTAAATATAGACCACAAGCTATTTATGGCCATACATGCCAACAGACTAAAATAATTTCTTCCTATGCTAATTCATGATGATCAAATTGCTTTACTTTGAATAAGAATTCATATGATAATATTAAAAGAATTTTAACTGTAATTGATTTTGCAAACAAAACAAAGGAAAAGTTAACACTGGTTAGTTGAAACATTGGCAGAGCCTTTGATTGAGTTAATTGGAAATACCTTTCATTGGTTTTAAAAGAAAATAATTTTCCTGATATTTTTATTCATCTAATTGATTTCATGTATGAAAAATCTTATGCAAATGTTAAAATAGGATCATTCACCTCAAAATAAATCAAGATACTAAAAAGGTGGTCCCCTTTCTCCTTTACTTTTTACATTGGATATAGAGCCTTCTGCAAATCTGATCAGATCTTCCTCACATATTACGCAGTTTCAATTAAGTAACAATTTTAGCATCTAAAAGTCAATTATTTGCAGATGATATTCTAATTCACTATCTGCTCTCTTTAAATCTATGGAATTCTTTCAAAGTAAATCTGGAGTCATCTTTAATGAAAATAGAACAAAACTTTTACCAGTAAATTATAATTGTCCTGGTCCCCTTCAACAAAACATATCACATTGAATGATGTTCGATGACCTTTATTAAACTTCCATAACATGGTTTTGATAATCAATATTATTAATTATAACTAAACAAAGTACAGCTTATTTTAATCACAGAAACAACATCCCTGTAATGTTAATCAGGACAGCATGACCTTACTCATCCTGACCCAGTAAGCACCGTCCATAACTCCACTCACTTACTTTACTTATGAAGTAGCATCCAGCAAATCACTTCCTATACCAATTATTGAATTACACATCCCCCAAGTCTTTTACTTATGAATCAGCATCCAACAACTCACTTCATATACCATTTACTGAATTACACCTCCAGCCAGATAAGCAGCATCCTTACTTCCGGTCGCTTATATTTACCACTTATTGCCTCCAACTGCTCAATTTCCTTTCCCAACTTATTGAAATGAACATCCAAGCACCAGAGGGGGAACAGAAGAGGGCAAGCCTGTCCCTGTTCTCTGCCCACCAGCTTGATCAGTCTGTTCCCCCCTCTCTAACCAAACTTCCAACCTATCCACCCATCTAAAGGCATAAATCCAACCATCATTTGGTGTATGACATCCTCTCTAACCAAACTTGAGTCATGTCATCACCTCTCACAGCCCTATCCCATAAATAGCCAAGCTAGCCTTTTGCCTAAACAACTAAAAGCAACCCCGATCCCTCTACAATGCTAAAGTGACAACCATAACCTCATAACTTAACATAACCTCTGTATAATGGGTAATCTCTTTCTTACCTAACTACCAATAGTAGCCTCACCATGATTCCTCGATCAGTACATACAAATTGCACAACCCAAAACTACACCCACGCAAGGAAAAAATACCCACAAGGACAATGTACCACGAAAACTCTAAGAATCCCAATTTCACCTGAAACAAAAAGGTCAGTGACTTGTCATCATGCCTAACTGCTATCCCTTTTCCTGCCCAGTGGATATACTAATAACCCCATTGATATTTCCTTTCTTAATGGATTAATTGCCCAGTAATCCTGCCATTGAACCCACTATCCCTTATAAGGCAACAAAACCTTTGGCAACCAAAACCACCTTGTGAATGCCATTAATACATCCATGGAGTAATAACCATACAAACTGTAGGTGAACAACCCTCCACATACCAAAGCCGACCCGACCCTTGCAACCAACTTACTTTGACCACAGGTAATGTGCCACAATCTTCACCCTATCACCTATACCTTTCCAACATAAGCCCCCTGCAAACTTTTTGTAAATTACCATACCCTGTCACCCATGGAACTGTAGTCATTGCAGCTAAATCCTCCTTAACCAACTGGAATGCCACGCCTTCTTCACAAACCTACAACAAATAATTCAACAATCCATCCCCCAATCTCCTACCTCCTGGTGGCTGCAACACCCCTACCACACTTCACTTATAACAGCTACTCTAGATTCCTGCAATACACATCTAATACTACTACCCCAACCTGTCACACCTCGGCTAACAGCACCATGAGGCCCTACTACTGTAATATCAACCAAGTGAACATGGACCCTATTCCCCCTGACTCCCTCTGCTGAAACTGTGAAGCCTGCTAAATTGACTAATTCAGAATTCTAAACTCCCATTCCAAACTTTTTCTATAACTAAAGGTAAGAATAGATAGGTTACAAGACTCCCACCCTTGCCCCAAAACTCACTTAACTAACCATTAACCCAAACCAATCCTAAACCCACCCCTTTCAGCTGTTGCAACTCTAACCCACCTATGTAAACTAAACACCTTCTTTACCATACTCCTAACTTAACTCAAGCACACCTGTTGCCACGTTAATCCTAGATCGTACCACTCTAATTTCCCTAAATGAGCACCTGAAATCATGTTGTTGTCTGCTACCTTGATGCCTTCCCCCAATGTCCAGAACTCCAACAGCAGCATCACCTGTCAAATTCCACTTGGTTCAGATCCATCAGCTCATACAACTCTGTACTTCACCATCTCTGCCTGAAACTCTGTAGTTCGTCATCTCCGCCTGAAATTCTGTACCTCCATCATCTGCAAAAGCAAAAACAAATTAGGCACCTTGATGTTATGAAAAACTGCAGTATTTATTGCAGTCACTCAATCTACCCAATTATAGCGCTACCACCCATTTGCTCAACCCAATGGCAACAGAAATGATTCACCTCTCCTAGATTATTTTGTCACTAGAGGTGTGATACAGGTGCTTTTAAAATCCCCCACCTTCTACAAGTGCAGTGGACACAATACAATTAAGGATGGGAATCAACCCTTTACCCTGTGTAAGTGATAAACACATCAACACTATGCCCATAAAAGGAGTTCATAGCAAACTCCTATTATTGCAGGTAGCAGTAGAAGTGCAATGTGAACCCTACCTCCCAACCTCTTCGCAAAACATCTGGACAAGTCCATGAATAAAGGACATTTTTTTATTAAATACATATTGCTTGCACAACTTATACTGGTCTTACAAAGGCTGATATAACTAGTCCAGTATTACATTGGCATAAATCTCTTGCAGAGTAGGAATTCAGCAGCCAACTGTCTGTCCTTATGTCCAACACCATTCCTAAAACAGACCCAGATTGCCATATTAAGTAGCCATGTATGAAATGTAAGGGACAGGGGTATGTGTGAAACTCCCGTCAATACTGAGGCAAAATGTGGACATTCTGCAGAAATGCGAACTGTTGAGAGCTATGCTATAAATGTAGCCATTAATCAAACACAGCCAAATGACCTTCCCTTGAGCCCCCAAGCCCTGCACTGACCAGGAATCACATGCCAACCAATCCTGGCACTTCAGCAACCCATACCAAAAGTAAAAGAATCATTAGATCAAATAATCCCCTAAACCATTTTATGACCAACAATTAATTTGCAGACTTAGTAATGGTTCTGACTTAATGCAAATTATGTAAAGAAATAACAGAAAAATGCTTTTACATCTTCTCCAGTATTACATCTCACAGCCTACCAGCCAAGAATAGTTAAGCCCCTTTATACAATATCATATTTCACAACCTCTTAGAGCAAGAAATCCAGGCAAAGTTACCAATAAAACTGGGACAAAGGCCCAAAATAGGGGCAACCTTTGAAGTATTGCTCTTACAAGCTTAAAAAGATTGTAGGATACAAGGTTTTGCTTTAGCATGAATTTTCTGAAAGATATGAAGTCTGAAACTCAAATGTCTATTATTTAATAATTTCAGTCTTTCATGATTTGACACTAATTCACCAGAAACCACAGAGCAAAAATTATGAGGCCAGAATCTGGACATTCTGCTAAAATTTGTACAGTTGAAAGGTAATATGCAAACACCTCTTAAGCTAATCCATATCGCAAACACATTATAATTTTAAACCAACCTTTGTACCTTTACAATTAACATATATAATTTACACATGACACCAACTAATAAGGCATACCTTTATATCCGTCATTAACACATATATTTATTCTTCCTCGTGAAGGGTTAAAGACCTATCGTGTACCCAATTACCACCCGATTCTGTTTCTCCAAGAGCAACCATATATCACACCCTGTGAAACTTGCTACCATGTGGTACAATAATCACAGAACTAGAACAAAAGAGCATAATACAATCTGCCGTGCAATAAAAGCACTGCCCCCATTGCCCATCCTGACCCCAATGTTCACCCTCCTCAAAGCAAAAAGCACCGGGCTTTTTTCCAGATGGCAACTTCTAATGCCCCTTGTCAGAGAATACAGGAAAGCCTGCAAAGCAACAGCAGTTTTACAACTTAGCCAATAATGCATGATGAAAATGCTCCCGTCCATATAGATAACAAGAGAGAGTTCTCCCCCTCCCTTTTTTTAACCACATGCACCCCAGATAACACACGGCTCCCATCTGCACACATTTTTTTTGTTTTAGTATTATTATTAACTTCAGAGACCAAAAGCAGAGAATTATTAAATTCCCAGCACAAATGCAGGGAATGTGGCTGAGAATGCACTCTGGCAATCTAGCTACTCCAAATATAGATCATCCCCATGATTTGCCAGAAACCATAATTTTATGAGGAACAGATCAAAATATGAAGCACTAGGGCAGTGTAACCTAAAACTTGGCATTCAGAGACAATATGGACAGATGAGAGGTATACAGCAAATGGCCCCTAGCCCTCATCCAAATCCACAGTTACCTTTCAGCCGACAGCAAATCACACCTCTCAACCTCACAGTGCAGGAAAGCTGGAGAAAATATTCCCCATAACTCAAAAAATTACCACAACAACAGGGTTTTCTAACACAGATTTCTCAGAAGGATTTTAGAGTATGAAATTTAAATGTATTACATCAACTCTCCCCTTCATCTGCAGTAATGCCTATGCAACCAACAACCATACTAGCAGGCATCTCACAGCCCCAGGCAACCTGCCTCTAAAACAAAAAAAAAAAAAAAGAATTTTTACAATGAACACTCCTCTGGACCATAAGTACCAATGTGACAGACAATATCCCACCAACATCGCATCAACACAAACTGTCACTTGTCAGCAGCAACCCAATACTCAAAATGTGGCCATTCAAGGAAAGTCTGAAGAGTTGAAAGGCATGTAACAAACAACCCCCCCAAGCCAGAGCAACCATGCTTGTTCCAGCATACATCCTTAGAATAACCTCATTATTTAGTGACCCCAATCCTCAGATCATCCCAGCAACTAGCCAGAAGACCACAAATCGTCCGAGGAACAGACCAAAAAGATGAGCCCAGGCATCAACCAATGAGCGGTCACATCACACCTCTCAAACAAGAAATCTGACAAAGCTGTAGACAAACAGTGAGATGAAGGCTCAAATCATTGCTCCCACAAACCCAAATAGTTAATAAAATACAGGTTTTGCAGTAGCATGAAACTTCAGAAGGACACCAAGTCTAAAATTTACATGCCTGTCAGTAATTCCTAACTTCCGTCTCCCATGACTGCCACCAACCCACTAGAAAAGCACAACCCCATGACAAAACAGCATACCCATGCAAATCCAGACCTTCCATGAAATTCATGGGTCCACAGCCAAAATAACTGACAATTGCAGCCACTTCTACATCCCCAATCATGACTAAGCATGACTCAAGAGAAATGATTTCCTCTGACCTGCCACCAATCCACCAGAAAATCAAAAATAAAAGAAAAAGACAATGAGCATTTCCTACACATTGTAGAGAATTCACATCAAACCTGCTGCAAATGCAGCACCATTACACACTGTTGCCCAAAGCCCGCGAAAAATCCCAACTGCTCATCAAACCTCTCAGCCTCTTAGTGCAAAAATCTAGCAAAGCATAATGCAATGCAGAACAATGGCCTAAACTAGGGAGTATCGCTCCATCTGCTAGGGTAAGATTAACAGGATCTGTGTCAGCATGCCAAGTCTGTTCCCAAATGCACATCATTATTTATTGAATCCTTCAGTAGCTGCATCAAATAATGAATATGGACTCATCACATAAACCTCAAGTTCAACATGTTCGGTCTCACACCGTTCACCTTTCTCTCTCTCTCTCTCCATGATGTATATATATATATATATATATATATATATATATATATATATATATATATATATATATATATGTATATATATGTATAGATGGGAAGATCGACAACTGAGATGACCGACAGTTTAAAAGCCCGACGCTGAGAACACCGACATGTTAAGATAAGTGTGCGATAGTGACAGACTTTAAGGTTAGTGGCGGGTTAAGTGAGTTTGGGTTAGGGCACAGGTTAGGTGAGTGTGCGATAGTGACGGACCTTAGGGTTAGGGTTTGGGTTAAGCTTAGTAGATAGATAGCTGTGTATGTAAGGTTTAGTGTAATTTTGTAAGTTTTTTGTTGTGCTTGTGTTGTGTGTGTGTTTTTCGGAAAAGGTATTTGTTTTGTTTTATTGATTGTCAGGATTGTGGTTTGTCGGGCATGTGAAGTTTCGTGCTTTTAAACTGTCGGACATCTCAGTTGTCGATCTTCCAGTCTCAGTGTTCTCGTTGTCGGTGTTTTGCGTTTCGGTGTTTTAAAGTAGACATATATGTATTTTTATATATATATATATATATATATATATATATATATATATATATATATATATATATATATATATATGTATTAATTTCTTTTCCCCTTTATTTGGTCCTTTCTTTTCTTTTTATTGTTACCACTCTATAGGCAAACCAACAGGAAAGAGAGAAAAAATTTTTTTGAATATCCACCGTTATTTTATTACATAATTAGTATTCACCTCCTCCCTGTCAGCTTCACTCATCTAAGTCGTACCTGTCCACTAAGTTACCTACAGGTCATCTGGGATTTAAACATCCAAACAGCAAGTTCACACCAAAATGTGATTCCTTACACAGCTGGACTTGCCAAAATCCCTTAAGTCCCTCCCCACTGCTTACCTCATTTCCTCCTAATCAACCCTTCTTCCATTTAACCCTTTCATCCCCCACCCTCTTAACTCCCTCTAATATATCTGTCTAACCCCCTTCTGAAGATGTCCCTGGACAAATTAGTTTGTTGCCAAACCTTATTTCTAATGTTATTGATAGTAGACTAAATAAGTATATAGTCCAGGATAGGAACTTAAATTATCTGGGTATTTTGTATAAATAATCCCAAGGTACAAAGCTTGTTTTTTCTCATTGTCCCAATTGCTTTTACACAAAATAATATATTCATGTTGAATGTGCAGATTATGAATTCCTTTAAGGAGAATAAGTTATTATTCTGGTTTCAATTAATGGATAGAGAGACATTGAGGTCTTCCCAGCATATATTTACAAGTTTAATCTGGATAGAGATATGTGGTTACATGCTCAAAACTGTAAGAAATATATGGAAGGTAGACTCAATGGCATGCAATCAAATATAAGGTGTTCTGTCCCTAAACTAATTAATCTATTATCTCTTTTACTATATCAGAAAACAAATGGGAAAGGATTACTGTCTGATATTTATAGAGTCATTAGAACTAAATTGGAATATATTACAGAAAACTATCTGTCTTATTTTAAACTTATAAATAATGATTCTCCATGTGAGAATGATAGAAAGCTTATTTTATCATCCTTTAAGCAAACTACTAGCTCACTTAAGGGGAGAATCTTTTCCTGGAAATATATTTATGGATCCTGCTTTACTTGGGTCTATATTATAACATCAAAGTTTTTAAACATCTAATGTTATAATATCAAACCCATAATGTCAAACGCTGAAAACAGCGAAGGTGCAGGACACCAAATTCTTTCCCAGGAATTCGGTGGGCCGTTGCTGTGGCTTCGCTGTTTTCAGCATTCAATATGTTGGAACGTTAAGGGTCAGGTTCAGGTATGTGTGCGATTGTGTGTAGGTTAGGGTTAGGGGGCAGGTTAGGTGAGTTTGGGTTAAGGAGCGGGTCAGGTAAGTGTGCGGTTGTGTGGACGTTAGGGTTAGGGGGCGGGTTAGGTGAGTTAGGGTAGGGTCAGGTAAGTGTGCGATTGTGTGTAGGTTAGGGTTAGGGGGCAGGTTAGGTGAGTTAGGGTTAGGATGCGGGTCCGGTAAGTGTGCAGTTGTGTGTAGGTTAGGGGGCGGGTTAGGTGAGTTAGGGTTAGGGGGCGAGTGAGGTGCGTGTGCGATAGTGACAGACCTTAGGGTTAGGGTTGGTTTAGGTAAGTGGATAGCTAGTAGTGTATGTAAAGTTTAGTTTAGGTTTAGGTGTAGGAATTTAAGTGTATGTGTGTGGATTGCTGTTTTTTATGTGTGTTTGTGTTGTGTGTATGTTTCTCGGAATAGCAATTTTTTTCCCTGGGAAAAAAAATTAGGTATTCTGACTGTTCGATGTTTTCAGATTTCAGTGTTTGGGGTTCGATATTATAACATTCAATGTTTAAAAACTTCGAAGTTATAATATAGATCCATTTACTCCACATAGGGATGGGTTGATATCTAAAACTAGAACAGTCTGTTCGGGATGTAAACTAGACCTCAAAGCTGACTGGCAGCATATGTTTTTTGAGTGTGTCAGATTTAAACCTTTCTGGGATGAAGTGAATATCTTTTTACAGTCTTTATTTTCAGATAACTTTTCTTTAACTAAGTCATTGGTTTTATTTAATGCACCTGTATCTAGATGTGTTAAGACAGTGAAATACCCAATTTTATGGAGTATTTTAACAATTGCCAGAAAAGTCATAACAAGGAACTGGAAAAGTAATCTTCTCCCCCGTTTAGCGATTTTTCCAATATTATGAATGAAGTATGTCATATGGAATTGTTGACTATTAAATCAAGGACTTATAGAATCACATCTACATACAACTCTTGTAAGAAAATAAATGAACTGTTAAATAAATAATAGTTGAATTGTTAATGATTGGAAATTATTTTGTTGCTACTTATATTTTAGACATGTTTTGTAAATAGTTACCTGGTTGTTGATCTTGGATTTGTTTTTCATTTTTACTTTGTTCTTTGGCTTATACATGTATTTATTTTTCTCATAATGTAATTGTATCATTTGTTCATTCATTTTAAATCAATAACTAAATAAAGAACTGAAAAAAAAAATCTGTGCTGTCATAGTGAATTATGGGATGAATTTAGTTTTCCAAAGGAATCAGAATGTCTGCCTCCATGAGAGTAGAGAAGGATAAAAAAATAAAATTAGGAATGAGTACTTATTTTGCTACAGGCAGCTTTGGGAGGTGCAGTAATTCATGACAAGATAAAAAATATATGCTTTTTCCTTTGCCCGTAGTGGTCCTTTAAGAATTCCTAATGATAAAATATTGGCCAGGAATCAGAGTCAGGCTCAGCTGCAAATGGTGAGCCTCTGTCAAAAAGACATTTTTAGCATAACATTGGAAGCTGTTTATTCAGAGACACATCAACAGCAAGGACAGAAAGAACTGGCTATTTTCTCTTGCCCTTGCAGTAATCACCACTGGCAAGTAATTCATCAGGTTAATACAGGCACCCCCTCATTCATTCCCTGACATAAATATACACATCCAAACACAGATATACATTTACATACACCAAAACACACACACACACACACACACACACACACACACACACACACACACACACACACACACACACACATACACACACACCTTATACCACTCATTTCTCTACTTATACTCACACATGCATCCACACATATACCCCCATTACTACCTATCTGCTAAACTCCCTGACACATAACTCAAACACAGTCTTTCCCATGGAGAATAATGGGTGAACATAAACTTTGGCCATGTTACTTAATGCAGCTGGTGGTAAAGATTTACACTGCCAAACAGTTTTGTGAATTGTCTGGCTGTGTAAAGCACTGACTGAAAGCATAACCAGGGAAAGAGCACATGGCTAATTTACTTATGCTGCTTCTGTAGAACGCGTCATTAGCATTTGTTTTAGGTCAGAGAAACAGACCCCAATGATGCTGCACCTCTTCGAAGCAAGGCCTTGTCATAGCGCTATCTCTGAATTAGAAACAGCTGCCATCAGTGGCAAAAAATGACTTACCTTGAGTTGTAATGCTTCTAAATTACAGCTATTTTCTTTGATTGTAAATGTTATAGGTTCCTTAGGTACTCTGTATAATGAGGTCTTTCTGAAACCTTAATAAAGAGCTAATGACTATCATCTGAACCATTCAGATAATGAATTTACATTTTTAGATAATGAGTGTACCTCTAAGACCTTAATATCATCACGTATTACATACTCATTCACCAGACAAATGTGTTGAGTGAAATTTAAGTGATTTAAAAAAATGTAGTACCTCCATCCGTTTTAGTCTTTTAAAGAATAAATTTGTATAATTTTTGAATAAGCATATGTTCTGGGGGCTGTCCTTCAATGGTGAGAACTAATGTAAATAAAATATTATCATATGTAGGAACTAAAACTATATATATATATATATATATATATATATATATATATATATATATATATATATATATATATATACACACACACACACACACACACACATATACATAGATGGAGAGATAGGTATAGATATAGGTATTGATTTTTAGGTTCCGTTACATGATTTTCTCTGTTCAGTTTGCAACACCTCGGATGAAATAAACACCTGCTGTTGTGTATGTGACAGATGCAAAATTATTTTTACTGGCTACTAGCCTACTCAAGCACTTAATTAGTATTGCATCAATTTGCATATATTAAATCATAAGGGAATGAGTTTAGAAACCCATCTTTTGCAGCTTCTAAGAAAAATAATGCTAGCAAGCTTTTTAATACCTTCAGATACTACATTGTACCTTAGATGTTAAATACAGGGATTGTTGTTTTATTGATTTGGGCCAGGCTATCCATAAACATAAAATACATTTGCGAAAAAGCTTTCTGTTCATTATATTCAGTATGCCACTGTAGAAGACAGTCACCTTCTATGAATGTCATACAGGTATGCACAGTACACAGTGGTATTTTGTGCGCATCAGTAATCCATATGGGGTGATTGCTGTAAGCATTATAGTGCTACACAATGCAGGTGGGAAGAGATAATTAACATCTCAATAAGGTTTATTTTACCTTACTAGATAGCCATACCTCTCAACCTGGAAACTTCAAAAATCTGGACAAAGGCCCATGAAAAATAGGTACAAATCTGTACGCTGATTAATATAAAATTTACGTACAGAATTAGGTAACCCCACCCACTCCGATTGAATTGCGGAATACCGACTTTCAAATGCAAACTGAAGAACAGACAATGAAAATATGGCCCTATTTATTCCTTATTTTTAAAAGAAGATACCTCAGGGTACTACTAGACAGAAATCATTAACTGAGAAATGTAATCAAGTTCTTGTTTTCTGTAATAAGTTAGGGATTTCTGAACCCCTCACCTACATTTAGGTTGGCAGTATGTATCACTCACTCCTCTCCTCTAAGCTAATATAGGGTGTGGTCTTTATACTGTCACAGCACTGCATCTGGATCCATGTCAGGTCTTGACTATATTTACAATAATGCATCTAGATTCTGTTCTAACTCGGCTCCAACAACCCACCATTCTTAATTACTTACCCTCCTAAAATGGCCATATCTTCATGCAAAAACACCCTGAAGCCATGCTTTAATATTCTTATTGTCCAGATGAATGCTGCCATCCCATCACTTCACTGAAGGATATATGCGTACCAGAGCACCGCGGTGTCATCTGAAGCTCTAGAATTAATAAGGGCATCAGCAGCACTTACTTGCGCATCTTCACTGCTTTTCCTTTCACTTTGCCACTGACTGCCCGTAGCCTACCAGCTGTAACTGCTTTACTTGCATTATTTTATCATGATTTGTCACAATAGCCTTATAATTCAACTTGTATTGTTAATTTAAGAGACATGATGAAAGGTACGCTATAGCCGTCTAGTACATTGTCGAATATGCTCTAACAAAGCTTGTAGCTCAACTGTCATATTAATATGCTAAAATATTTCCAGATTTATCTTTAGTCATACCTGTTCAGTCTGATTTTCATGCAAATCTGTTTTTTCCACTCAAATTTGAATCCTGGTATGCAAAACACACACACACACACACACACACACACACACACACACACACACACACACACACACACACACACACACACACACAAACACCTACAAATAATTGCATAATTATATATTAAAATGGAGTAGATGGCAAAATGTAACCTGGAATCATTATCCTTATGAAGTTAGTCTCGGTGTGAAGTCTGGAGGTCAATCCATTTTGGTATATATTTTTTTCTTTCTTTATTTAAACAGTACACTATACCAGTCCTGTGCTGATAATCAAAAAGTCATACCAGTCATGTTTGCTTCTTCTAGACTAGTGTCTTCTGCTTCTAATAAATACATTCCAAAACAGCAGACAAATGAGGCTTAACAGAATGGAATGCATACTATAAGTTTTCCTTTCCAGACTGCAAGGCATATATTTTCATACCACACTTTGAAATGTAATATGAAAAATGACTCTGCAGAATGAGCATCACAAATTAACTACACTTGCAACCATTACCCAGCAAACATTTGAATGAACAGAGTCACACAGATGGTAAAGCTTTCAGAGTTGGTGCTTGGTGGATTTATAAAATACGCAAAGATTGCCTTCTTCCATACTGGTATGACCATTGCATTACATATGAAAAAATAACTCACGCAAAGTGTAGTCAATAACAAATACCTAAGCAACCAAAATGCAAGCCCTTCTGGTGCTGCTATAGCTAGTACTTTACTGTGCGATCTCCTTAACAAAAAGAAAAATGAAAACGTCCATCAGTTATATACATTATTCACAGGACAGCCTGTTGCCTTACTAACTCCCATAATGACATCATTAACCATAAGTGTTTTCTTTTATTCTTTTATTTACTTATCTTGAAGTCGTGAGCCACCAGAGCTGTAGAAAATAAATTTCCTCATCCTGTGGACAGAGCTGCTGCCTGCTGCTATGCAGCCAAATTAGAAACAGTCCGCTTGCAGGCAGATCATCAATCAATGATGTCATTGCTTGTCGACTGGGTGTGCCGTGGCTGTAAAACAAGTGCCAGTGCCTGAACTGCCTGAACTTTGTTTTTATTTTTATTTTTTTTTAATTTCCCGCCCCAGTCCTTGAATCTGACAGGCAGTCAGGGCAATCACAGGGATGCCCTGGGTACCTGATTCCCCAAATTGATTACAGTAAGTCCTGCAATAGACTTGGTATCACTTCCAGAATTTATTTATTGCGACCAGTGAGCACCAGCATAGAGTCAGTCTGTGACTTTTTTTAGAGTGGTTCAGTAATGCTTTGCATGTTAGCTTGTTGTGAGCATGCTCCTGTTTATAGTTTCCGACCGAGCCTAACAGTCTCGCTGAAGTAGTTAAAGCAGCAGATACTCAAGAATAAATACGTATCTTAATTTCACTAGGGAAAAAATGAACAATTAACCATTTAAGATGATAGTTTTCATATTACAGTCTCATGTCTTGAAATACATGCACTGTAAAATCAATCAGCCAATAAATGATGGGATCGGGGGACCATTCTAAGATTACTTGGTAATATTTTTTGTCATTAACAAGTGTCTAAGCAGGGTTACCCACCCCGATATCATCTTCTCACCATAAAACAGAGTCTCCTCTGTCCCTGGTAAATCCAAAACTAACTAGCTGCATTTTTTTGACATAGCTACTGCAGTTTCAGGGAAGCATTGTAAAAAAGGTACAACGTACAAGCGAATGAAGGTGAGTAATCATCTACTGATTTTCAGCAGATCATTTAGCTAAATGTGCACCTGTGGCTACAGCTATGAAATGTGTAGTCTGTAATAAGTAACCACTCTTCAAGTACTACCTGCTCATTGTCATTAAGTAACATGCCTGTTTAATTTCATCATTGACTCTGTACCTTGATCTGGATTCGGTAGCACTGCAGTTTGCTTGCAAGCAGTAACTCAGAGGTTTCAAGTTACTTTCTTATGTTCAAGCATTTACATTTTGGAGTATTGTGTACAAGCTAGTCTTTCTTTTCACGCATGTAGCCAAGCATATTCTTTGTATTCCATTTGTTGCATGCTGCTTCTAAGCTCTCTAAATTAATGCCTTCAGCAGCAGGGAACAACATGATCTGCAAATGTTTTGGATGGAGCAGCCAAAAATGATGCTTACACTTAACTCACCTTAACCCCCAACCCAAAAACAAACAAACAAATTAATAAATAAATTCATCAGAAAACTAATGGTTCTACATTTTGGGACTTGCTTTAATTCTATCCAGCTGTTGTGTCTCTCAAAAGAAAAGGCATTTTGAGGGGCTTTATTCAGATTTATTTGCACTAAGAGGTTGAGAGGTATTCAGGCACTGCCTCCATGTAATGATGTCATCCATAGCTAAAGCTAAAAAAACGAAAAAAAAAAAAAATTAGGAATTAAAGGGGCCATTCGGAAAATCGTGGCTTCCCATTATTTTGCTCTCAAAACTGGTAAATACCAAGGGATTTGGTATGGTTGAGAGGTATGTAGGTAGCTATTCTTTGTTATACTCTGCCAACATAGCTAAGAGTGACTCACAAAATATTTGCATTTATATGGCATGATAACAAAGCTATGGTCTCTACTATGCTATGATAATGAGGAGATCTGAGGCGGTGAGAGACCTCATTGGTGAGATCTCCACAGTAACTCTTTGTGAGGGTGGAGAAATGAATTTTGTGGCACCTGAGATAATTTTTTTCCACAAAAACTTCAATACCACTGTTAACAGGGGCATTTTTTTAATTCAGAGATGTTCTGCTTGGCTATAGTGGTTCAGCAATAAATAAGCAGGGAATGGGGAATGGTGTGGTCACAGACTCTGCACTATCTCTATGTAAATTATTACAGTCCATAAGTTGCCTTTCAGCGACCAGCCTATTAAAGCTGATTTGTGAATTGCATATGGCTGTAGGGGATTATTTGCACATGTACTTCAAGCAAGGACTAATATGGCTACACTATAGGGTAAGACTGCGTATAGGGTCTTATTACATTCAGTATGGTTTTCTGTGAAATAAATAAGGCTTAAACATACCAGCTATTATCCATGATGTACAATATTTATGAGTACCACCCACAGATATTATATCTATTTGTTATGTTTGAAAATCCATTAATATTTCATGAACATGTTTCATAGCTCTCAACTTCTTAACTCAAGAAATCTGGACAAAGTCAAAAATAAAATGGGGGATGCAAGATTAAACACAGGGACAAATTTTAAATATTGCTCTTACAAACTTAGAAAGTTACTATAATAAAAAGTTTTATGTTACCATACATTTTTATGAAGGATATGAAGTCTGAAGCTCAAAAGTATTATTTAGTGACTTCAATTTTCAGTGATTTGCCAGAAAACCACACATCTTATGTGGTACAGACCAAAGATAGAAGGCATAAATCTGGGCATTTTGTGAAAATCTGGACAGTTGAGACATATGGAAAATTTATATATTAAGCTTTAGCTTGGTACAAAATTAGCAACATTAACACTACACAAAAAAATGGCCTGCTTCTACCCTGAAGGCTGCATCTCCTGTAAAAGTTAACCTGGAAACTGCATGAAGAATTGAATATGTTTGGTGTAGGTCAAAGACTCTCCATTCAATATTGTAGGTACTTTAAAAAGTCAAGAGACTTCACAGATGTGTCAACCTCCCATATTTACTCATGAGTATGTTAATGTATAACTAGATACCAAATGTAAAACTTCATATGCTGGGAAGAGAAATTGTTGAAAATGTTCCCTCTTTGCAAGATGGCTGCAACAGAAAGGGTGTTTTTTATCGATTATTAATTAGAAGTTTCCTTTTAGTGGTTCGACCTGACAAATTATTTTGTGCAAAAGTGTATACCACTGCACATTTAACTTGCATCATATAGTCTGTCTTCTTTTCCCACAAAGTTTTACATTTTCTCACCTTTAAGATCTTAACTGGGTATTTTTATGCATTACATATTATTTGAGAGGAGGGCATTATTTAGCACTGTAGAGAAGACAGGAGTATAAGGAGATGAGGCACATGGCAAAGAGAGAGGTGACAAAGGCTAAGGATAAGGCATATGAAGAGTTGTATGAAAGGTTGGACACTAAGGAGGGAGAAAAGGACCTGGCTAGACAAAGGGACAGAGCTGGGAAAGATGTGCAGCAGGTAAGGGTGATAAAGGACAGTGAGAGAAATGTACTCACAAGCAAGGGGGGGTGTTGAACAGATGAAAAGAGTACTTTGAGAGGCTGATGAATGTAGAGAATGAGAGAGAAGGTTGGATGATGTGGGGATAGTGAATCAGGAAGTGAAGCAGATTAGCAAGGAGGAAGTAAGCTCAGCTATAAAGAGAATGAAGAATGGAAAGACTGTTGGCCCAGATGACATACCAGTGGAAGCATGGAGGTGCTTAGGAGAAATGGCAGTGGAGTTTTTAACAAGATTGTTTAATGAAATCTTGGAAAGACAGAGGATGCCTGAGGAGTGGAGAAAAAGTCTTTTGGTACATATCATTAAGAATAAGGGTGATGTTTAGAGCTGTAGTAAGTACAGAAGGATAACATTGATCAGTCACAGCTTGAAGTTACGGAAAAAAGTAGTGGAAGCTATATTAAAAAGGAGGTGATCATTAGTGATCAGCAGTATGGTTTCATGCCAGGAAAGAGCACTACAGATGGGATATTTGCTCTGAGAGTATTGATGGAGAAATATAGAGAAGCTCAGAAGGAGTTACAGTGTGTCTTTGTGGACTTAGAGAAAGAAACAAAACGAGTAAGGACCACCACGAAAAACAAAAAAGTTTTATTACATGTGCAAAGGATGAGCGCTTTCACGTACTGCCAAGGTACGCTTCATCAGATCTCAAAAACATTCTCAAAACCTCACTTTTTATACGACAACCAATCTTAAAAAATCCTGCAACCACCTTGAACATAATCATCTAATTAAACAATCATTCAATCAGTTCAGAACCAAGCTAAAAACTAAGAATTCCTATATATCTTATAAATCAGTGCTCTTAAAATGTAGCATTGAGCTACTGAACTAGGACAGTTAAAAAACACTTTGAAATAATAATATTAGAACAATAACAATAATAATGGAACAATTGCAGAATATACTGACTTGATCTTAAATATCATATAAAATATATATATATTACATATATTTATTTCATGCATATGTAAAATATTAACAAAAATCAACTTCATAACTGTTGTGACCTCAGCTATATTCTACAACTACTTGATACCCTAAAAATTACATGAATATATATCAATATATGTGTCAGGATATCTGACTACAAATATAAAAATTATATATATAAAAAATATACTGAATAACTAACATATGTAATGAACAATGTATGTACAATAACATATGAAAACACATGGAAATACATGAAATGTATATAAAGATGGATGAATTAAACATATATTTCCATATATTTTTGAGGTATGAATACTATAACAGCATAATGTAAAAATCTCCAAATATATTCATAAACTCATAATAATTTACACTAATAAATCAATATTTATTGACTAATAATAACTAATTATTTTCAAAAAATATACAATGATATATATGAATATTAGACTTGATAAATAAATAAACAAATAAAAATGTATATGAGACTTATACTACTACCCTGTCCCATTATCCTTCTATTGCACTTATGCCCATAAAAGTTTTATTATTTTATCTAAGTCTACGTGCTTCAAGGATAGGTTTAATGGTTATAAACTGATTGAGACCTGGATCCTGCTGTGCTTGCAACTTAAAAATCCATTGGTGTTCTATAGTTTCCAGATGATTCATATTATGTCCCCCTCTCTTATTAGGGGTCACTAACTGTAACACCCTGAATTTAAACCTATGGCCTTCATAAGCCATTATGTGTTTAGCCAAAGCATTTTGTTGGTTCAACTTCCTGATATCATATACATGATTATAAATCCTATCTTTAAGCCACCTTGTTGTCATGCCTACATAAAAGGCCTGACACTGATTGCAAGTAGCTAAATATATAAGATTAACATCATCACAAGAAGCAAAAAATCTAGGTTTAAACTCATATTGCAATGTGGGATGTAAAAACACCTGAGTGTCATTAATCATTCCACACATATTACATTTACCACATGGAAAGGTACCAAAAGTCCTAAAATGTCTCTGAGGTTGCTAGTATCTAAATGCCCATGATCAATACACAGTAGCCTCTTTAAGTTCTTACTATTCCTATAGGTGAAGCTTGGTATCTCACCTACTATCTTGACAGTATGGGGATCTATAGCAAGTACATGCCAATTTCTTTGTATTATTTTGATAATTTCTTTATTATCATTAGTAAACCTAGTAATGAAAGTCACTCTAGAGTCATGCTTACTATTGCTTAATCTCTTCTTTCGCTTTTTTTAGATTTATTTAAGATTGAGTCTCTTACACTTTTCACCATGGAACTATTATAGCCTCTTTCAATAAAGAGGCGTTCCATAATGTCTGCCTGTTCATTCAATGTTATCGGTTCTTTACATAACCTGGTAAGTCTAATAAATTGACTCGACTATATTTGGAAACATGAATCGAGGATGCATGCTATTAAAATGAAGCAATGCATTCTTCCAACATGTCTTCCTAAAAAGGGAAGTAGAAATGTGCCCCTGTGTATCATTAGGGATGGTAATATCTAAAAAGCCAATTTTAGATCTGGAAAAATCCATGGTAAACCTTAAAAAATCAGTAGTAGATTCCAGATACCAGATAAACTCACTAAGCTCATCAGGACTACCATTCCAAAACAGTAGTATATCATCTACAAATCTCCTGTACAATAATATTTTTGTATGATATACACTATTAAACAAATACAGTCTCTCCCAATGATGAACTACTAAGTTAGCATATGTAGTAGCACATGGAGTTCCCATTGCGACACCCCATCTCTGTAAATATAATTTGTTATTGAACATAAAGACATTATTAGATAAAATAATGTCTAATAAAGTACAAACCAATATTTGTTCATCATTATTAAACTCAGGAGTATGATTCATAGTCTCCTTAATGGCTTCGAGTCCGTAGTCATTGGGAATTGAGGTAAACAAGTTTCTTACATCTAGAGTGACCAATAAACATGTTTCAGGTAAACCATCATTAAATAGCAGGTCTAATGTGTCAATCAATTGGTAGGTGTCTCTTAGTATGGTGGGTATATTCTTAATTAATGGACTCAATACTTTATCTATATAAACAGAAATCATTTCAGTTACCCACCCCTCACCTGCCACTATAGGGCGCATAGGCAACGGTAAAACATTTTTATGGATTTTTGGTAAACCTTTAATATGTGGTATGAGAGGGTATTCCACTAAAAATAATTGTATAAATCATAATCAATTTGTCTGCACATCAAAAGATCATATAGGTCATTATGTATCTTGCTAACTGTATTATTCAACATTTCCTGATTAATCTTACTATATGTGTCAACATCTTGTAACATTAAATACATGGTTTCATTATAATCTTCAGTATTCAATAGCACAATCCCACCCCCTTTGTCAGCTGGTTTAATTGTTAATTCAGCATTATTGCATAAGGTCTGTAAAGAATGCCATTCTTCATTGCTGACATTATAATATAAACATTTCCGTTTCCGTCCTGAAAAATAAGCATATAAACCTTTTTCACACATTTTTATAAAACAATCTACATTAGTTGGTAATGCAGGTGAAAAAGTACTTTTCTGTTTAAAACAAAACTTCACATCAGTCTCTTGTGTAACTTGTTTACTAAAAAATAACAACTTTAAAGTCACAGAGCATCCAAACATCCTTAAATCCGTCACGAGTTCACTCAGGCAACTATTCTGTGACGGAATAAAGGATAATCCTTTATTCAAAAGTGAAAAGTCATTTGGAGTAAAATAAAACCTGGAATAGTTGGATACCAGATCCTTCAGTCTCTCACTCGATGCCTCTGTTTGGGATTCCCGCCTGAGTATTTTCTCTTCCTGCGACCCCGACTGTTTGACCTGCTTCTTGACGCTGTGCGTATCTGGAAAGGAAATGGCAAAAAATGTTCCATGCTACCAGTAAGCAATTTTGGTCTGGCTCCTGATGTATACGCTGTCTGACTAGCAATAAAAGCTTGCTGATTGGGTGGAGGGGTGTCTATCCTCACAGCAACACCAGGTTCACAGTTACTATAAGATGACTTAGTCAACTCTGCTGCTGCTTTTATATCAGCTGTAGATGGTACTGTGGCACTTAAAGGAACAGGTACATCCTCATTCCCTGCTTCATTTAAATTAGTAGCAGACATATTTACAGCTTCATTGGGTTTATGCTGAGCAGAGCTATGATAGTTATGCTGAACAGAACTATGATAGTTATTTTTCGGCCATACAAAGACTTGGCCCATGGTGAAATCTTTGTAATCTCGTTGAAGTTTACGATATTTAATTTGTTGCAGCTTATCGCTGTACATAGGGGTGGGTAACTGAAATGATTTCTGTTTATATAGAGAAAGTATTGAGTCCATTAATTAAGAATATACCCACCATACTAAGAGACACCTACCAATTGATTGACATACTAGACCTGCTATTTAATGATGGTTTACCTGAAACATGTTTATTGGTCACTCTAGATGTAAGAAACTTGTTTACCTCGATTCCCAATGACTATGGACTAGAAGCCATTAGGGAGACTATGAATCATACTCCTGAGTTTAATAATGATGAACAAACATTGGTTTGTACTTTATTAGACATCATTTTATCTAATAATGTCTTTATGTTCAATAACAAATTATATTTACAGAGATGGGGTGTCGCAATGGGCACCCCATGTGCTAATACATATGCTAACTTAGTAGTTCATCATTGGGAGAGACTGTATTTGTTTAATAGTGTATATCATACAAAAATATTATTGTACAGGAGATTTGTAGATGATATACTACTGTTTTGGAATGGTAGTCCTGATGAGCTTAGTGAGTTTATCAGGTATCTTGAATCTACTACTGATTTTTTAAGGTTTACCATAGATTTTTCCAGTATCTAAAATTGACTTTTTAGATATTACCATCTCTAAAGATACACAGGGGCACATTTCTACTTCCCTTTTTAGGAAGACATGTTGGAAGAATGCATTGCTTCATTTTAATAGCATGCATCCTTGATTCATGTTTCCAAACATAGTCAAGAGTCAATGTATTAGACTTACCAGGTTATATAAAGAACCGATAAAATTGAATGAACAGGCAGACATTATGGAATGCCTCTTTATTGAAAGAGGCTATAATAATTCCATGGTGAAAAGTGTAAGAGACTCAATCTTAAATAAATCTAAAAAAAGAAGTAAACAGGTGTATGTTAGAAAGAAGAGATTAAGCAATAGTAAGCATGACTCTAGAGTGACTTTCATTACTAGGTTTACTAATGATAATAAAGAAATTATCAAAATAATACGAAGAAATTGGCATGTACTTGCTATAGATCCCCATACTGTCAAGATAGTAGGTGAGATACCAAGCTTCACCTATAGGAATAGTAAGAACTTAAAGAGGCTACTGTGTATTGATCATGGGCATTTAGATACTAGCAACCTCAGAGAGATTTTAGGACTTTTGGTACCTTTCCATGTGGTAAATGTAATATGTATGGAATGATTAATGACACTCAGGTGTTTTTACATCCCACATTGGAACATGAGTTTAAACCTAGGTTTTTTGCTTCTTGTGATGATGCTAATCTTATATATTTAGCTACTTGCAATCAGTGTCAGGCCTTTTATGTAGGCATGACAACAAGGAGGCTTAAAGATAGGATTTATAATCATGTATATGATATCAGGAAGTTGAACCAAGAAAATGCTTTGGCTAAACACATAATGGCTTATGAAGGCCATAGGTTTAAATTCAGGGTGTTACAGTTAGTGATCCCTAATAAGAGAGGGAGACATACTATGAACCATCTGGAAACTATAGAATGCCAATAGATTTTTAAGTTACGAGCACATCAGGATCCAGGGCTCAATCAGTTCATAACCATTAAACCTATTCTTGAAGCACGTAGACTTAAATAAAATAATAAAACTTTTATGGGCATAAATGCAGTAGAAGGATAATGGGACAGGGTAGTAGTATAAGTCTCATATACATTTTTATTTATTTATTTATTTATCATGTCTAATATATATATATATATATATATATATATATATATATATATATATATATATATAAATATACATATATATATATATATATATCATTATATATTTTTTTGAAAATAATTAATTATTATTAGTCAATAAATATTGATTTATTAGTATAAATTATTATGAGTTTATGAATATATTTGGAGATATTTACATTATGCTGTTATAGTATTCATACCTCATGCATATATGGAAATATATGTTTAATTCATCCATCTTTATATACATTTCATGTATTTCTATGTGTTGTCATATGTTATTGTACATACATTGTTCATTACATATGTTAGTTATTCAGTATATTTTTTATATATATATTTTTTATATTTTTAGTCAGATATCCTGACACATATATTGATATATATTCATGTAATTTTTAAGGTATCAAGTAGTTGTAGATACAGGATATAGCTGAGGTCACCGCAGTTATGAAGTTGATTTTTGTTAATATTTTACATATGCATGAAATAAATATATGTAATATATATATATATTTTATATGATATTTAAGATCAAGTCAGTATATTCTGCAATTGTTTCATTATTATTGTTATTGTTTTAATATTATTATTTCAAAGTGTTTTTAACTGTCCTAGTTCAGTAGCTCAATGCTACATTTTAAGAGCACTGATTTATAAGATATATAGGAATTCTTAGTTTTTAGCATGGTTCTGAACTGATTGAATGATTGTTTAATTAGATGATTATGTTCAAGGTGGTTGCAGGATTTTTTAAGATTGGTTGTCCTATAAAAAGTGAGGTTTTGAGAATGTTTTTGAGATCTGATGAAGCGTACCTTGGCAGTACGTGAAAGCGCTCATCCTTTGCACATGTAATAAAACTTCTTTGTTTTTCGTGGTGGTCCTTACTCGTTTTGTTTCTTCATGAGGTATTTTTTGCTTTTTGCTTATCGAGTTGGACCTTCAGATAGCAGCAGTATCTTTTTCTTCAGTATGGACTTAGAGAAAGCATATGATAGGGTGCATAGAGAGGCGCTGTGGTATTGTAGGAGGAAATTTTATGTGGGAAAATCTACAAGAAGGCTACATGACAGGATTATACAGCATAGGTCAGACATACGTAGAGGTGTAGATACTAATTCTTTGGCCAAACACATACAAGAGAATGATGAATCCCATCAATTTCTTTTTAGAGTCCTAGATATTTTGTATCCAAACTCTAGACGTGGTGACCTTGTTAATAGGTTAGACTTAAAAGAATATGAATGGGTTGTTCATTTTAAGGCTGATATTTTTCCTGGTTTAAACAAGCAAATAACACTTAAGCCAGTACTTAAGCTTATTTAGCAGCAGCTTAGTTGATAATAATAATAAAAAATGTTTTTCCTTATTTTATAATATTCTTTTTTATATTAAGATGTGATGTTTTATTAACAATTTTTTATTTTTTGGGTCTTTTTTGATAGGGTGGACTGTGTCGTGTGATGTGGTTTTGAATTGTTTAAAAAGATGACTGTTTTTAACATTTCTTTTAAACACTGAGGAAGGAAAGTTTGACCAAAAGCTTTGTCTTATTAAACTTGCTCAATGTTGTGGAGTGTCTTTTTTCTTTGTTATTTTAAGACCCCACATCAGTACAAGCATTGCATTAGTTGGCAGTGGCAGGATTCAAACCCTATATCCAGCAAACCAGGTGTTAACAAATACCTTAACTGCATTATCACTAATAAGGTAGAACAATCCCAAAGTGGTATTGTAAACATTAAACTTCTTTACCCATTGCTTCCATCTTTCTGTAAAGTTACCTCAAAGAGCCAAAGATGCAGGAGCAATAAAAGGTAGAATAGCAATCCGGCCAAATATTCAGCATCTGTCAGTCAAAAGGAAATATTGTGTAGTTTGGAAAGTCCCAGTCAGTTTTGCACTGTCTCATAATGAATAATGACAGTTATGTGGTGGCATTTTGCCTTTATTTGTGTGATGTTCATGCTTTTTTTTTTTTTTCAGGTTATTTTATTAGTTTATAACATTTTGCCCTACTTAAAATCATTTTTTACCCAGAGTATATATTTATGGTTGCTACTGCTTTCTAGCTAATTCGATGGCAGAATGTTGGCACTATGTTTTTTATGATTATGATACTGTTGTTGATTATTATTATTATTATTATTATTATTATTATTATTATTACTATTATCTAAATGACTATTTCTGTTAATTTCCTATCTGTGCTTATTGTCTAGGAAATGTTTAGAATATCAAAACTGTTCATGGGGGAGTGGACTCAATACTGTATATCATGTGCAGAATTGTTGCAGATTTGAAACTCGGTTCATCTCAATTCTGAATAAAAGGAAAGCAATGGTACCAGCACTAATGGATAATGCTAAGCCAGCACAAATGGATAACGCCAATCCAGAACAAATGGATAACGCCAAGCCAGCACAAATGAATAACGCCAAGTCAGCACAAATGAATAACATTGTAATGCCAAACCAGCAGAAATGAACATCAAGCCAGCACAAATGGATAATGCTAAGCCAGCCCAAATTAATACCGCCAAGCCAGAACAAATGAATACTGCCAAGCCAGAACAAATGAATACCGCCAAGCCAGAACAAATGAATAATGCTAAGCCAGCACAAATGGATAATGCTAAACCAGCCCAAATGAATACCACCAAGCCAGAACAAATGAATACTGCCAAGCCAGAACAAATGAATAACGCCAAGCCAGAACAAATGAATAACGTTGTAATGCGAAGCCAGCAGAAATGAATAGCATCAAGCCAGGAGAAATGAATAATGCTAAGCAAGCAGATAACGCCAAACCAGCACAAATGAGTAAAGCCAAGCCAGCACAAATGAATAACGTTAAGCACAAATTTCCAAAAGATTTATGCTGCCGTGACTTCCATGATCTTACTGTGTCACGATGTTCTGCCCACAGAAGTGTAACCCAGGCAGGGTGAAGGGAAATGTTGCCCTGGGTGCAATTCATTATTGAGTGTGATCAGCATTTGCAATTGGGGTAATAAGCAGTATTGCCATTCACAAATGAATGCGGATATTGCATTTGTGGTCAAGGCTCAAGTTGTGTGTGTGGCATTTGTGAAAGAATGATATTTTCTATGAGAAAATAAAGCAACAGTGGGACCCATCTTGAATTAAAATGGTGTCAAGGATCATGTGACTTAGAATGCTATTTTGTCTCCTGACATAAGCATTTTCCCTAGCCGAGTTAGTTCAGCAATGCAACTATAGAATTACTTACATAGTATGGTCAAGATGGTGATAACAATGCTTGAAATGTACTATTAGCAGGCTCTTGCAGAAATCTGTATTGCTCTTTCTGGTCAGTAAGCTAAAAATAATAACTGTTTCATGTTTGCTGTTTGATTTTGCTATACAAATAAGAGTTGCCACTTGGCTCAGGGAGACACGGGTTTATTTTTCTTGGTCTTCCATGTTTGTGCTGGTACCTTGCTCACTCAGATTTCAAAACCTTTGGAGTTGTAATAGCAGGAACCACTTTTGGGTCTGAAGACGGATTTCTGTCTTATGCTGTTACTGAGGTAGGCCCTGCATATATCAGCCCTCTGTTTCAGCATAATGTGAAATTGTACAAGTAAGAGTGTGAGGCTGCTATGTTTTACCTTTGAGTGTGGGTTTACATTAGTGAGAGATAGTGGGATTATTTTTCTTTGTGTGTATCAGAGGCAGTCACACTTCCAGCAATACCTCTCATCCTCTTAATGCAATATACCTGGACAAAGCCTAAATGGGGGAACAAAGGCCCAAAAATAGGGACAGATATTGCTCTTATAAATTTAAAGAGTTGATAGATTAAAAGGATATGCTGGCATGAATTGTTGAAGGATATGTAGTCTGAAACTCAATTTATATCATTGCTTTTTGAATTCAGTCCTCAGTGATTTGCTAGAAAACCACACATTTTGTGAAGAAAAGACCAAAAACATGGAGCAAAAATTTAGATATTCTGTAAAAATCTGAACAGTTGACAGCTATGCTTCTAGCTTATGAGGCAGCAGAGGTTGTACGGAAATAAGAAAATTGTCTAACACTTAAAAGTTCTGAATGAATACAACCTTTGATTCTGTTAATCAGTGTGAGGATATTGGATGTTGTTGTCTGTGGTGTCGTGACTGGCTGAAGTTCTGTAGGTGATTGTGAATGGTTGTGGATTGCCCTATGTTGCATTTGCTAGCATGATTGACTATAGTTCTGTAGGTGGGTTTATGTCTTTTGATTGTTGCTCTGATTTGTGCAGGATGTTTGGATGTCAGGCAGTGTGTGCGTGTTCTTTGTGGGGATAGTTCTGCATTTTGTGCCAGAGTCAGCTGACCTAGATGTGATGTTATTGTGTACCAGGGCTGGGAGAGTGGAATCTTTAATGCACTGTTTGTCTGATTTTTGGGGTCTGATGTGAGAGTGGAATTCTCATGGTGGCTTCCTGATGCTTTTGAAGAGGATCTGCTATAGAGGGCAGATTCTGAGTTGGTTTTTCAGTTATTGTTCAGTAGTTGTTTTCCAGAGCTGTTTCCAGTGTGTTTTTTTGTCGCTGAGGACAGACAAAGACCCGAAGTGTGTGCACAATTTTCTCATCTTACCTTGCAGAAGTAAGAGTATGATCTTGCCTTGCTGAGTTGCTTAGATTATATATGGACAGCTAATCTTCAGATAGTCAGGGAACTACAGCTAGATAGTTAGAAGTTTTCTAAAATCAATGCAAGATCTATCCTACAGTATTATCTTCATATTTCCTGTGAATGAAACTGTGATATGTATTGGAATCAGTTATTCAGTATTTACATGTTTTAAATCCTTTTATTTATTATTAAATGTCTTACTACCATTCATTGTGGCTGGTTATTTAGTTAATATTTTTAATAGTGTGAAAGTGTTTATTCTTATTGTGCTAACTCCAGGGCTGCTTAGAAAAGCCTTGCTGCATTGGATACACGCTACCATTTGTTTCAATATCTGTTTTACCCAATATAACTGAACACCCCTTTTGAAGGGTATTGCGGTATTTGACTGGTGGCAGCATTTACCTTGTAATTTGGGAAAAGAAACACAGTAGGTAAATCTGTGTCAGTCTTTTCCAAGAGTGTGTGTATGTGTGAATGTCAAACATTTAAGACTGAGTGTGTCAGATACCTAGAACTGGGACACAGTGTTCTACAGTGGTTAGTACGGAGATACATTTGGAGACCTGGAGTGAAATATATAGTCCAGTCCCAGTTTTTGGAAATGGTTCCTGGTGTATTCTTAGGGGGATTTTGTCTGTCAGATACCTAGAATTAGGACACAGAGTTCTACAGTGGTTAGTGTGGAGACTTATTTGGAGACCTGGAGTGAAGTATATAGTACAGTCACCGGTTTTGGAACCGGTTCCTGGTGTACTCTTAGGGGACATTGTATATTTCTATCCCTGCTTTTACTTACTGAAGATAGTGGTGAGGATTGAGACTCCTTAGATACTGTCCCGAGTTAAAGAGAGCAATTCACAATCAGATCACTGTTGAACTGATTGCCATGAGGGTTGTTGTGCTGTATAACAAGATTCATATTAAGTACAATTACAATTCTTATATTTTTTAGTTTTACTTTTATGCAAATATTTGTTGTCAAAATGATTAACTTCCAAAGCTAAAGTAAAACTGTCAAATGTACAAATAAGTGTAACAAACAGGATGACTACTACTGAAACAAAATCAAATAATCTAACAACATTAATCACTGGTTTTGGAAGGATATATGATAATGTTTTTAGACAGAATACCAAACTGAAGATTTTCATGTGTGAATATCCTACCATTGCAGGTAGAGCTGACACATATGTTGCTAATAAAATCAAGTTCACTGAAATTTAAAGAAAAAAGTATATGTGTAAATATGATAATCCTTCATGTGAAATATGTCTGTTCGAATGGTAAATGCTGTCTGCACTTGTTCAAAGTAGTCAGTTTAGTGATAGAGATATAGTGTGAGTGATGCTTCCTAGCATCAGTCTCCAGTACAATGCTTCATAGCATCAGGTAGGGGACTGAAATAATTAGATTTTCTATGAAAAAAGTAAAAGTAGACTCTAACTTGAATTAAAATTGAGTCTAGGTTCATGTGACTTAGGATGCTATTTATTTTCCTGACATATGCATTTCCCTATGCTTAGTTAGCTCAGCTATACTGCAATAGAATTAATTACTCAGTATGGTAAGGTTGTGATAAGAAAGCAAGTAGGTGTACTGTTAACAAGGTCTTGCATAAATATTCAATCTTCTTTCTGGTCAGTCACCTGCAAATTATAATAATTATTTGATTTATAGTGTGTGATTTTGCTGTAAAAATTAGAGATCTTCCTTAGCTTGGGGAGATACAGGTTTATTTTTCTTGGCCTTCCACGACTGTATTCTTAAATAAAGTGATTTATTGCTTGGATGTAATCTGAGTTTTGTATAGCAAGTAACTTTTTACATTTGTAGTTAGCAGTTGAAATTTTCACAGCACAGAGGGCCTTTTACATACAACAACTTTATTTCTTATTTTTATTTATTTTGTTTTGGCCATTAGCAGAGAGAGAGAGGTGAAGAGAGAAAATACCATTTTGAGAGACACTAGAACAGAGAACACCAGTGGGCAAAAGATAAGCCAGATATAGCTCTGTTTATGCATTGATATATTAAGAATGTTGGGCACAATAAATCTTTATAGGTAACTTGCAGGCATAGAGGAATGACATACATACAGAGGGCCTAACAAGTAAGCAATCATATGCTTAATAAAATGTCAGTAAATATTTAAGCAAGACAGAATCATGTGGCACTCAACCTGCTTTGGCCTTATAGGACTCTGAAAAAGATATCACATTATAAATTACACTGCCTTCTCACCTTTTTTTCCCAAAAAAGCTTTACATTCTCCCAGTACTCTATGTCTTCAGACCACAATTCCTTTATCACCTCAGTAGCCTTACTGTGGCCATCTCATGTAGTCTACAATGCAGAACGATATAACACAATACCATTTCTTTATTAATCTTGAAATGTGTAAATGTAGCATATGTATAAAACATAATTTAAACAGCAATCAAAACAAAATAAACTGTTATAATAATTAAGACTAAATATTAAGATGAGATTATAATCTATGATATAAACAGCTTTTATGAGATTGTCTAAGGCTACACAAAGTGGAACTCACATAGGTCTACCAATGTACGATAAAAACATGCCAAGGAAAAAGACTGTTATGATAAAGCTCTAACATTTCCAGCTGCATCCTTGGCAACTGAGCAATGTTGTAAACTCAGTAGATGGAGTCAAAAACATTTTAAGCAAGATGAGACTCTAATAGTTTAAGTCAAGCTCATTTAATATGAATAACTTGCATGTGACCCTCAATGCATTTGAAACTCTATATTCTATGTGATTCACGATGCCACAGAAAACTCACCTTGTATGGGATGCTAGATGCCACTGTAAGCAAATAATCTGACAATCTGCATCACTGAAGGCATTTAAAGTCAACATAAATAAAGCCAAGATAAAAGGAATTACAGTATTCCAGATATTAGTAAAACGGGACAGGATACAATCATTTTGCCTTGTCATAAATTGGTATACTATTAGCTAACTGTACATACTCACTCTCACAAATCACAAAACATTATCAAGCAACCTTTATTAACATTAACAACAACCCATAATATAACAGTACCTACATTAAGTGCACCTTAGAAATTTTGTTATACTTAAATTATTACTCCAAATGATATTAAAAAAGAACAGATAATAACATATATTTTCACATTACTTACATGTTTAATTCCAAGTGCTGTAAACAAATGAGTCCATAAAATATACAATTCTTAACTGATCTGTAGAATCCAATTTGTGATACTATTCATTTGGCATCTCACCATCATAAAATGCCTCACATGCCATAGTAAAGTTGTATGAAACAACCTATAGTCCAGTGTTCCAGGTTTCTTCCACTGAATCACAATCACCAGTCTGTCTACAGTTGATAGCACATATTTATACAGTGTTTGTTTCTTTGGCATTTTACCCAGAAAATAATATGAATACATAATCTAATCTTCTTATTACTAGTAACATTACAAAAAAAATAAATAAATAAATAAAAATACATTAGCACCATTATTTGCAGCCACGACAAGCTTTTTATATTTGCTCATGACCAAAATTTGTGTATAAATTCTGGGCTAATAAATACATACCTCACAATTTACTTGTTATCAAAGTCCTTGATCAATACCATGCATGGCTGTCCAACATCCCCCTTAAAAAAAGATGGCGGACACTTTTTCCCCAGTAATATTTGTTTGGCTTCACTATAGGTACACTTGATATGCCTCAACTTCCTTAGAAGCATTTCCTCCTTCCCAATATTCTTTCTTAATCTTATTTAACAGGGTTCCAGTGGTCTTTATTAGATTAATAAAATTTATTCATAATGTATCCAAGAGTACCTAAGGTAATTTCCCTGTGCATGTCTTCCTGCATATCTTTTAAAGACATTATGATTCCATTCACCTACTCCTTCCAGTACATCCTTTGCCCTGCAATAATCAACACTGGATGACTAAACTGTAGTAATTTGCCCCATACAGCTGTAACTCCCCCACCTTTCCTTATTTTACTTAAAATCACCTGCATTGCAATTACACATTTGTCATATGTTGGCATGTGAGCCAATAAAAATTACAAACTGTTGTGGAACTGTTCCTCATTGAGAAGAAGTGTCTCTGCTTTGCGATTTATGATTGGCTCGTATACTGGCATACGAGCCAATCAAATCCCAGTTGCTTGAGAGTGCTGGTAGCTTGAGTCACAGATAACGGGGAGTTTACTATATATGTGTGTGTGTCTGTGTGTGTGTGTGTGTGTGTGTGTGTGTGTGTGTGTGTGTGTGTGTGTGTGTGTGTGTGTGTGTGTGTGTGTGTGTGTGTGTGTGTATTATATTATATTAAATTATATTATATTAGAGAATGTTTAAAGGATAAATCTTCATCCTGGAAGGAGAATAAACATTCTCTAGCAGGATATTAATGTACAGGTAATGCCTGGTGAAAGAAACAAGTCTAATATTTCACTGCAGAATTCTAAGCTGCTGTAAAGCAGCATGGGATAAGAAGCAAACCATCCCCATTTTCTTTTTATGCTCACTACGTACAGCTTTGTGTGTGTGTGTGTGTGTGTGTGTGTGTGTGTGTGTGTGTGTGTGTGTGTGTGTGTGTGTGTGTGTGTGTGTGTGTGTGTGTGTGTGTGTGTGTGTGTGTGTGTGTGCACATAAAAGAGATGAGATGGAAGGAGAGAGAGAGAGAGAGAGATGCAAAGACTGAGTGTAAACAGAAAAGGGAGACAGACAGACATAGTGCATACTAACTTTTTTTAATTGTAACAGGCACTCCATCAGCATGCAATGCCTTAAGAATAAGAGTTATAAAATGGTAATGTCTGGCATTATTGACTGACTTTTATCCTTAGTGATTTTCCAACAAATCAAACATTCTATGAGAACATAACTGAGTTGTCTGGAAAAATCAGGACAGTTAAGAGGTATGAATGGGATTGCAATGTCTTGCATTCTGTAATTTTTGGAATGACATGTTTTCTGTGATTTTTTTTTTTTTTTGCATTCCCAATGAGATATTATTTTATTTATTTTATTTTACATTTGTTGACCGGGCTAGTGTAGCTGGATATATGTCCATTTTCAGTAGAGGCCCAAGGAGAAAAGCTCCACAAACAGACAGTAGATACATCACTTGTTATAATAAGGAAATATTTACAATTGTGCAGTTGTATATAATGAAATTCTTAAGCAAAATAAAGAAGTACAAATTGTTTTTTTTTTTCCCCCACTCTCAGTAAAATGGATCATTTGAGAATGGAATAACAAAAGAACTGTAGAAAGCAAGTGAAGATTAGAAGGTCAAGGAAATGGTAGTGGAGAGAAAAAAAAAGTTTGCATTCACTTATCAAAGTGGCTGTGACTGCTAGGCAAGTGTGTGTGTGTGTGTGTGTGTGTGTGTGTGTGTGTGTGTGTGTGTGTGTGTGTGTGTGTGTGTGTGTGTGTGTGTGTGTGTGTGTGTGCATGTGTGTGTGTGTGTGTGTGTGTGTGTGTGTGTGTGTGTGTGTGTGTGTGTGTGTGTGTGTATGTGTGTGTGCATGTGTGTGTGTGTGTGTGTGTGTGTGTGTGTGTGTGTGTGTGTGTGTGTGTGTGTGTGTGTGTGTGTGTGTGTGTGGGTGTCTGGGTGTGTAGACATTAAATATTTTTCCAGTAGCAGGAACATATGCCACAGCAAGTTTGAAACATATACATGTATATTACAGGTAGATATGTATGTATAAAACCACACACACACACACACACACACACAAAATCAAACACACACATTTGTAAGTCTTAATCATATTAAATGGAGGACATATTTGATAATCAGAGCATAGCTCTGTAAATATACAAGTACAATCATAGATAAAAAAATGCAATGAGACCTTTTGTAATCCTTACTTAATGGATGAAATGGGGGAAACAGTGCTTGTGGCATAGGCCCTAAACTTCCACTGGGATTTAAAGTGTTTCTTCACATCATGTAAGCAAATATAGCACAGAAAATGAAGTCTATGAGCTGTTAATAAACGTTATCCTATAATTCTATGATTGCTTCACACAGCCACAGCTTGCATAGTGTATGGCTCCAAACCAGTCAACTAATCAGAAAATGTTCATAATGAGACTCAGAAAATAAGTACTGCATTTAGTGAGTATGTCTATGTAAAACTAGTAAAACACAATATGGAATACTTACAAATAAGTACTGCATTTAGTGAGCATGTCTATATAAAACTAGTAAAACACAATATGGAATACTTACAAACAAGTACTGCATTTAGTGAGCATGTCTATCTAAAACTAGTAAAACACAATATGGAATACTTACATATAAGTATTGCATTTAGTGAGCATGTCTATCTAAAACTAGTAAAACACAATATGGAATACTTACAAATAAGTACTGCATTTAGTGAGCATGTCTATCTAAAACTAGTAAAGCACAATATGGAATACTCATTTAGTGAGCATGTCTATCTAAAACTAGTAAAGCACAATATGGAATACTTACAAATAAGTACTGCATTTAGTGAGCATGTCTATCTAAAACTAGTAAAGCACAATATGGAATACTCACTTAGTGAGCATGTCTATCTAAAACTAGTAAAGCACAATATGGAATACTTACAAATAAGTACTGCATTTAGTGAGCATGACTATCTAAAACTAGTAAAGCACAATATGGAATTTTTACGTCTTTACATCTGTCATTGCAAAGGAAAATTGCATTCATGTTCAGAGCTAATTTTTCCCTATAAGGAGTATGTCTCCTTTGCAGCCTTTGCATATCTCACAGTTCTTAGTGGACCAATGACTGTGCAGGGCTTTGTAAAGTATATATTACAAACACATAACGAAGTGTCATGTGTGAACCATGATATTGTAGGTATGTATACATTTAAATGAGCGGTATCAAATCTGAATCTGTTTTTCATTCATTATAATTTTGTGACCATCTTAGACTTCTTCAATCAGATTTCTTTAACTTTTTGCATAATTTTCTTTGCTGTTCCTTTGACTTCTTTTCAGTCAGAGAAATTCATGTACTATTACACATAATCAATTCCAGCAGCAAGTTTTAATGAGGAGATTCATTTCATTTAAATGCAGCATGTCCCTGCTTGATACTGCACATATCATTTGATTAAAATTAAATTAATACTCACCTAAATGAATCTTCCTGTGTGTCATTCCCTGTCTTCCAGTGTGCCTCTAACCAAAATGGAGTTGTGTGATGGAATTAGTCATTTTCTGTGGATTTGTAAATTACAGATTGAGCAATGTTACATCAGTAGCATAATAATTATTCACAATTGTGTTGCAATTATTAAATATGATTGCTTTATCAGTATCTGCATTGTATGAATTCAAATCAAAATAATTAATCAGCTCTCATTTTAGTTTTATGATGCAACCGCATTAGAATTTTTTGCAATGTGTATATGCAGTAGCTTAGCTAAAGAGGATTATATGAATAATCTAGAACACAGACTAACACTCTTATTATTGTTGTTCTTTTGTTCTCCTGCTATTGGTCTGTTATGTTATATATCAATGAATACCACATGGCTTAGCACACATTCAAAATGGTAAATCCACATACTGACACACACACACACACACACACACACACACACACACACACACACACACACACACACACACACACACACACACACACACACACACACACACACACACACACATATATATATATATATATATATATATATATATATATATATATACACACACACACACACACACACACACACACACACACACACACACATATATATATATATATATATATATATATATACACACACACACACACACACACACACACACACACACACACACACACACACACACACACACACACACACACACACACACACACACACACACACACACACACACACACACACGATAGCAGTGCAGTTCTTAACTACATTTTTTTTTTAGCTGTAGTGATGTGTGACCTACTATTCTCTGCCTGACTACTGCTGATCTCTGTCTGCATTTGATTTTGGATTGAAGATATTAATTTAAGGTGTGGTTACTTCCATTTCTATATCTTTTTCTTATATTGTATTTTGTTTTATTGTAAGTTTTTTTGTTCTTTTTTGGAGTTTTAAGAGGTCTTGGCTAGGTTCAGTTTGAAAAGAATTATTTTGCAGACAGTGAATAACATCCAGATAATTAGTGGGAGGAGCTGAGAAATAGCATTCCCCATTTAACTACAATCATTTAATCATTTAATGGCATCTTTATTTAGCTGTAGTGCTGTGTGACTTGTTCTCTGCCTGACTATTGCTGATCTGTCTGTGTTTGAGTCCTCCCACCAACCCACGCAACTTGTGTTGTGTTTCATGGTGGCTTTTGAGTTTCCCAGCCTAAAATAAGTCAGACTTTGGACACTAGTCAGTCTCTGCTCATCTGCTCATTCTGCTGAGCACTGAAAGATCAACTGGGAAGGTGCTCTCTCTTAGTCTCTTAAAGATGAATTATCTTCTGTTTCTTACTAAAAAAATGGACTTTGTCACGTTCCACTTTTTATAAAACAGACAAAACCGAAGTGTCATGTTTAATCATAGCCTCACCTCAGGCTTCATGCCCACTGAGTGGCGCATGGCTACAGTTATCCAACTCCACAAGGGGGGATCCACCTTGGATCCCGGGAACTACCGCCCCATCAGTCGGATGAGCCTGATCTGCAAGGCCATGGAACGTATTATCATGGAACTTATAAACAAAGACATTGGCAACCTTCAAACACTGGACCCCAAGCAGTTTGGGTTCATGAAGTGCCAATCTTGTCTCCTGAACCTGACTGACTTCTTCGAATCAGTCTCTAGAGCCATGGACAAAGGTAAGATGGTCCACACAGCCTATCTGGACCTCGCCAAAGCCTTCAACATCATCCCCCACACTGAAATCATAGATAAACTTACTAAGCTGGGCATTAATCCCTATATCACTCGATGGGTGGTCAACTGGCTTACTGACAGAACCCACACTGTAAAAGTAGTCAACTCCAAATCCAGCTCCAGACAAGTGACAAGTGGAGTACCTCAGGGTTCAGTCCTGGGACCGCTCTTGTTTGGTATCTACTTCTCTGAAGTACAGGCCAACACTAAGGGACTCTGGCTAATAAAGTTTGCAGATGACTGCAAACTGGGAGCCATTGTTGAATCCCCAAATGACGTGGATATTCTACAAAAGGACCTTACAAAAACAGATGCCTGGTGCCAGAGCCATGGGCTCAAGCTCAATGCCAAGACATGTATAGTTATCCCCTTTGGTAAAAAACATGCACCCATAAATTACAACATAGGTGGCAGTACACTAAACACCTAAAGTGTGATAAGAGACTTAGGGACACAGGTGGACAGTGGTCTCAACTTCGATAACCACATCACTACAATAGTCAGAAAATTCTTCTATGTGGCACACTTCATCACTAAGGGCTTTTCATCCAGGAAAAAAAGAGATCATTGCCCCACTGTACTCATCCCTCTTTAGTCCCATTATAGAATACAACACCCCATTTGGTATGTACCTCTCAAGACATCTGCAACAATTGGAAAGGCCGCAGAAATATCTCACTAAAAGAATCACAGGCCTAAAGCAGATACCCTATGCTGACCGTCTAAAAATACTCCACCTATACTCTGTCGCATATCGTCTACTCCGAGGCGATCTCTGCTTAACATACAAGGCCATGTCAAACCCAGAGCTGTTGGAAATGCTACACTTAAAGAAATTCCAATCCCTCAGAGACGAACTATCCAGGGATCTCAACCTTGGTATCACAATGAACAAAACATGCTGGAGGGATAGGTTCTTGACCAACAACGAAATACCTGCACGTATGGCTGGTGCACAGCTGTAACATGTAAACAGCAAAAGAAAAAAAAGGCAGCACACAAAATCCTCATGTAGCCTGTTTGACAAAAAAAAACTTTATTTCATGACCAAAAAGGTCAAAAAACTTTGCTCCATGACGACCAGTATGGTTATACCGGTTTCGGCAAAAGCCTTCTTCAGCAACCACACATAAAGAAGTAAAAAAAGGTCATGGAACAAAGTTTTTTGACCTTTTTAGTCATGGAATAAAGTTTTTTGTCAAACAGACTACATGAGAATTTTGGGTGCTGGCTTTTTTTCCTTTTGCAGGATAGGTTCCTGACCCAGAGACTCCCCAGACTCTGGAATAGACTGCCCATACATGTCAAGCAGAGCTCTGCTTTGGCCCTCTTCAAAAGAAACTTTGATGATTGGATGAGAGATAGGAAATTCACCCCAGGGATCATGTCAGTCATCCTGCTAGACAGGGGTCCAGGGAAGTAAATACTGTGTGAAGAAATAGCCAGGGAATTGTTATGGTTAGGCTTGTATAGGCCCAAGGGCCGATAGCCTAGTACCAACCTATGAACCTATTAACCTAAAACATCAAAAGAGTTTTGACGACCTTTATTGAAACCACACATAAGATAATTGCATCATAACTTTACGAAATAACTCTGTGTAGCAATCCAAAAACAAACCAATAATCCAAGAAAGGAATGCTAGAGAGCCGAAGAAAGCACCAATATGCAGTTCACCTTATTTTATTACGAACAGTAAACGAACAATAAACACATTAACGCACTTGATATACAAAGCACACTCGCGTTTTCGTCCCTCCTATTAGGACTTCATCAGATAAAAATTTGACAAACCATTTCAACTTAAATACTCAATTCCAAATTAATTAACCTATAAAAACAGTCCCAGGCTTTTCAAATGAACAAATCCCCATCCACTGTTTATCATGAATATTCATGTACTGTTGAATTTACTAATAGAAAATGTCTTAGTGGAACCTTGTGTAATTTAACCAACATTATCTTGAACTGTCATTTGTTTACTGTTAAAACATCATTAAACTTACATACATTACTAAAATCCATAAATGAATCCTATATTTTATTTTATCTGGTTCATAAAGCTATTAACTGAGTATTGTTAATGTTCGATGATTTAATAATGAGCTCCCTCTAGTGTACAAAACCTGCAATGCATTCTAAATAAATTAATTTATTACATCCATTAAATATTATAATAAATATATATATATATATATATATATATATATATATATATATATATATATATATATATATATATATATATATATATATATATTAAATATAATAAATAAAACACAAATTAAATATAAAATCTTGATTTAAAAATTAGACATAAAAATGAAATTAAAGAACCTATTATATCACTATCAACTAATTTATGTGTAAATACAACCCAGAATAAAACAATTTCATACTTTATTAGCTTTTAATTTTAGTAACGGTCCAATGGAAATAGTTTCGTTGAGTCCAGGTTTCCTACTAGTGTCAAGGTGAACCTGCCACCACAACTCTCTGCTTTCCAAAATTTCTTCCCATGGACCCCCCCTGGCATCCGGCTTTATTTGGTCTAATACAAAAAATAAAAACTTAGCTCCAATACAACATATAAAGTGCCTATATAGTGCATTTGTCTCTTTGGCTTTACTAATATCATACATGTGTTCATAAATACGCCTTTTAAAAACCCTCTCTGTCTGTCCAACATAAAATGATTGACAATTTTGGCAGACCGCTAAATAAACTACCCCTTGTGTGGTGCAATTGTATGCATTTTTATTTCTTATATTTCTTTTCCTACTTTCAAAAATAGTAGGATGATACCACTAGATTCCAAAGTATCCCAGAGCAAGGTAAAACAGCAAATGAAGTCCAAGTCAAAACTCCAAGGATACACCACGAGAATGGGAGCAAAAATTCTTTCTTTATTCCAAAAAACACATAGAGCAGAAAAGGATAAGTGCTTTCGCGTGCGCTATGCACGCTTCATCAGACCTATTTAATTGATATACATATGCTTCTTATATATCAAATTATAACCAATAAAGAACAAGCATCAATTAAACATCAATTTGACCAATTAAATCAATAAATCAGGTCAAACCAGAGTAAGTCAAATCAATAATTGATTCTATTGTTCAAAAAGGTTCTAGCTGCATTATAAACAAAACACAAAACACAATCTTCCTGATCAAAATTACTAAAACGCTCCATTTTAAACACGGACTTAAAACCTACTTAAAAAACTGTTTGAATTTACTTAAAAGCTGCTTAAAAGCTGCTTAGAAACTAGATTGACGGACTCTAATTTAATTCAGCCAGTTCGTGATAGTCAGTATGAAACTGAATGAATACATAAACCTTATAAAATATTTACTGTTGAGAGATCATTTGCATAGCACACGCGAAAGCGCTTATCCTTTTCTGCTCTATGTGTTTTTTGGAATAAAGAAAGAATTTTTGCTCCCATTCTCGTGGTGTATCCTTGGAGTTTTGACTTGGACTTTTCCTACTTTCAATAAATATTTCTTCCACATTCATAATATGGGGACACTGCGGGCATTTCCCACACTTAAAAGTGCCTATCCTTCTATTACTAACCTCACTTTTATCATATCCCATTCTTTCTAACTTACTTCTTATGTTTGGTGGATTTCTAAATGTTAATTGTGGTTCTATGATTTTGATTTCTTCCATATCAGTAAAGGATAGGAATCTATCCCATTCCCTCCGAAATATACCTTTTATATTTTGATTTAAGGTATTGAATTCGACCACTAATCTTTTTTTATGTGCTTCTTTCACTTCTTCCCCATCTATACCTGCTCTGCCTATATTCCTACCCTCAGTTTGTCCTTTTATAGGTTGAAATTTATCTACCTGCCAGCTTCTACCTCTTTTCTTATGTCATTAACAAATTGCTTAGGATAACCTCTTTCTAAAAACATATTCTCTAGCTTATTACATTCTTCAAAAAAAAATCCATATCTCTACTTGTCATCCTAGAACCCCTCACAAACTGTCATTTCACTATATTTTTCTTACAGTGTGCAGGGTGAAAACTATCATAATGTAGGTAGGAATTACAATATGTGTTCTTTCTATACATTCTAGTTTCAAATTTCTTGTCCCTCTTGTAGACTTCCACATCCAGGTAATTTATAACTTCTGTATTTATAACGTACGTAAAGCTCAAAAAACTTGTAGTGGAGCTAATATAATTAATGAATTCCAGAAATTTTTCCTGCCCCCCAGTCCAAAAAATCACTATGTCGTCAATAAACCTATGGTAGAGTAACCAATATTGACTAAAACTGGAATTTATAACAAATTTCTCCTCCCATTTAGAAAGCACTATATTTGCAAAAGTGGGAGCACACGCCGCTCCCATGGACACCCCTGATCTCTGTTGATAGTATTCCCAGTTGAAAATTAGAAAATTATACTTAAGTATGGTGTCCATTAATATCACTGTAGCCACTTTCTCCTCATGTGTCATTTTCTTGTCAGAGAGTACACTTTCCTCAAAAAATTCCATCCGTTCCTTATGGGGTATACTAGAAAAGAGATCAACAATGTCAATTGTAATGAAAATTAAATCTTCTTTGTAAACTGCCGGTGTAAGTTCCCTAAGAAAGTCCCATGAATCTTTTAAAATAATTTTATTGTTTATCCATATGTGTTTAGCTTTACAATCCACATATTTAGCTAAAGGAACTGTCTTTGCCCCTTCTGCAGTAACTATAGGTCTAAGGGGGGGGGGGGGTCAACCTGTTTTTTGTGAATTTTGGGTATACCAAACATAGTTGCTACCCTTGGATTCTTCACTTCCAGATACCTACAAGTTTTGCTGTCTATAACTTTCTCCATTACCAAATCTTGTAATAACAGGTCAATTTTCATATATGCCACTAACATCTCATTTCTTGAAACTACTGTATATTTCGTTTCATCCTTCAGTATAGAATTAATTTTTGCTTCATATGTAATCTTATCCATAATAACAATTCCCCCTCCCTTGTCAGGTTTCATTATTCTCACTATTTGATTCTCCTGTAATTCATTCAATACCTTGATCTCGCCCTCATTCAAATTATTCTTATACCCGTATTTACTTCTATTTCTTCCTTCAAGTTTCCTGATCTCTTTTTCCAGAACGTTTTCAAAATTTTTAAGTTGTGGTACCAGGGGTGGGTTAAAAATCAAGCTCCTTACCAATTCTGGCACGTCTATATTATTTCTTTTAAATCCAGCTTTGGATGCTAAAATTGTCAAATTGATTTTCCTAGTAAATAATTTTACATCTGAAATTGTACTTGTCACAACTCCTTTTTTCACTGGGTTGTATTTTAAACCTCTACTTAAAAGACCAAAATGCTCTTTTTCCAATATAATATTACTAAAATTAAAATTGTGAATCCACCATATGTACATTTACTGTTGTTCTCCACAATGATGTTATGTGTAGTATCTGTATTATAACCGGGAACTGGGGTAACAACTAATAATGTCTCCCCCTCCCCCTCCCCCCCCATTTGAAAATTTCCTCTCCAATTCTGGGGTTGCTGTTGTTCTTGTACTGTTTCCTGTAAAGGTGGAAATTCCACATCATAATTCTGTTCTACCCTTCTTACTTCCATATCCCTATTATTGTAAAATCTTTTACTACCATTTTTAAAATTGAAGAATGCAGGTTTGGGGTAACTATTATTATTAGCATACGCCTTAATATCTCTATTCAACTTTCCCATTTTACGCTGTATTGTGTCTTCACATTTTGTGTCAATATCATGTCTTATTTTAAAATACTTCTCCCTTTCTTCTGCAATGCTAAAAATGAGGTCCTTTTTGATGCACAAATCAAGCTCATTTATATCCCTTTCAAGTACTGTTTGTTTCCTATCATTCTCTTCTATAATAAGTTGGACTATCTCTAATCCACATTTATTAAAAACTTTAAGTAAACTTTCATGAAATAAGGACCATATTTGAACATTATTTGGGTATTTATATACCCTAAGTCCCTTAGGGACTATCTCTTTTAACAGACATTCGTTAAGATATGCATTCTCAATACTTAACGTTCTATATTGAAATATTAATTTATGTAATTATTATTAAAACATGCTGGAGGGATAGGTTCTTGACCAACAACGAAATACCTGCACGTATGGCTGGTGCACAGCTGTAACATGTAAACAGCAAAAGGAAAAAAAGGCAGCACACAAAATCCTCATGTAGCCTGTTTGACAAAAAAAACTTTATTTCATGACCAAAAAGGTCAAAAAACTTTGCTCCATGACGACCAGTATGGTTATACCGGTTTCGGCAAAAGCCTTCTTCAGCAACCACACATAAAGAAGTAAAACAAGATCATGGAACAAAGTTTTTTGACCTTTTTGGTCATGGAATAAAGTTTTTTGTCAAACAGACTACATGAAAATTTTGGGTGCTGGCTTTTTTTCCTTTTGCAGGATAGGTTCCTGACCCAGAGACTCCCCAGACTCTGGAATAAACTGCCCATACATGTCAAGCAGAGCTCTGCTTTGGCCCTCTTCAAAAGGAACCTTGATGATTGGATGAGAGATAGGAAAGTCACCCCAGGGATCATGTCAGTCATCCTGCTAGACAGGGGTCCAGGGAAGTAAATACTGTGTGAAGAAATAGCCAGGGAATTGTTATGGTTAGGCTTGTATAGGCCCAAGGGCTGATAGCCTAGTACCAACCTATGAACCTATTAACCTAAAACATCAAAAGAGTTTTGACGACCTTTATTGAAACCACACATAAGATAATTGCATCATAACTTTATTATCCATAACTTCATTTTCTTTGCATAGCATCAAACATCACTTGCCCATCAATCAGGGCAGCGTACCACTGCTCACCCTTCCCGAATAAGCAGCATCCTCCACCCACTCACTTATTATAATGCATCAGGCAGCGTCCAGCCACACACCTTCATCTCAAATCCTCACTTTTATGCCAACACCAGGTCCAAGTAGCATTTAAACACTCACTTCCACCACAACAGACTTCCTTAGGCCAAAATGCACACCAGAGGGGGAACAGAAGAGGGGCAAGCCTGTCCCTCTTCTCAGCCCACCAGCCTGACCCAGGCTGTTCCCTCTCACTAACACAAACCCTTAACCAACTCCTCCAAAAACAAGTCCAAATTCAAATTAAACAAATCTAAACCAAAGTAACTGAGATGCACCCCATCATCCCTGATCCACATTGGATCCCTATCAACAAACTCCTTATGCTCTGTGGTCCTCATTGCCATCACCCTCAACTGCCTTGCCAACATAAAATGTATAAACATTCATGCCCTTTCTACTCCTGAAAACTTCCTAGCATTCGTCTAACACAAACGGGGTATAATCTCCGACCACACCAAGCACACCCTTGGGTACAACTTCCTTAATCCAAGGAAATCTTCCCTTATTTGGTAATCCAACTGCAGCTTTGGTTTTAGCCCAAAATCATTACCTGCCAGGTGTATCAACAAGATCTGAGTAAGGCCCACTTGAGCTTGTACTGCTGTAAATACCCACAAAAGATGGCTTCACCCGAGTGCTCTAATGTTGTGTCAGTTGACTCTCCAACCACGCCGGTGCAACCCAAACTCAGAACCGTTGCTCTTAACCGCAGCCCTCCTTACTGCCCAGTAAACATAAGAGTGACTTATGATGACAATACTGTTACCTAAAAAAAAAAACTTAATTAAATTAACATTACAAACATAATCACCAATCTAATATAGACCAAAAAGGCATTAGAGGACAATCGCTCCACACTCTTAATGACGTTGATCAAACTATGATCTCTCTAGCAAAATCATAAGCTCTGCCCATTCTAAAAGTTTGATGGAGAAAATCTTTCTCCATCAAAACCTATACAACGGAATGCCCTTCTCATTACCAAAATCAGCTGTCCCCCTATTATTGCCCTACTCAATTTTGGCTGAAAAAAAAAGTCATGTGGTTCACATTATGGGATCTGAACAGTTTCCTTGCCCATACCACAGGACACATCTGATCCGATCTGCCCTTCACTAAAACTATGTGAGCACCCTCTCCAGCCTGATCTGTCTTAGATGTCCATAACCAAATGTGAAATGCTCCAGACAGCAACATGACATCCTCCTAAACCAAAGACCCCAACAACTCTGACACCCTAAAAGTCCCAAAGTAAATCCATCCACTCAACATCACCCACACAATGCAATCCACTAATTCATCATTTACCATAGCTAAACCCTGCACCAAGACATTCAGCACCTGCCTTGTCACTGGCCAATGCCTATCCCTCTGCAGACCCTCCTCCCTTCAACACCCGCCCCATCATCCAAGATTTAGTAAAGTCCTGTAACCTTGCCATGCGGGCAAATACACTGACTGCCACCAAGTCTACCCTAACTGATTTTACTGCCTTACCCCGAGCCCTAGCCCAAGCTAGATATCTTAACAGTAACTCTTCCAACCAAACAACTTCATCCTCTGGTAACTGTAAAATAAAAACTATCAAAATCACATGATGTCCTACCGTATGCCTTCCTGGTGGACACCACACAAGACGGTTTCACCAACCTCGTGATCACCACAGCCCAATTTTCCACACCTCATCTGGCACCGCTGCTATCTCCTCTGATGCCATCGGAGCCAACTGCTTGAACCTGAAAAACTGAAAGTGAGACAAGCTGTCAGCGATCCCTTTCCTTACCCCCGGTACATTCACACCTGTAAAGGAAAAATTAATTGTCAAACTATGTAAAACTAATTTATGCAATACCAACAATAAGCACTCAGACTTAGCCTTTTTAATCTGTAAAACCTGTACTACTGCACTGTTGTCAGAACTAAAAAGTATCCTCCTGTCCCTCAACCATTCCTGCCACACTGCAGATGCTACCCAAATCGGCATTAACTCTAAAACACAACATCCTACTTCCACTTCTCATTACACTCTTCTGGCCATGGAAGCACAAACCACTCACCCCCAAAAATCACCCCCATACCAATCCTTCTGCTGCGTTGGCAAACAACTGTAAATCCCAATGCCCTACCCACTCCAACAGCCAAAAGCTGACACCATTAAACTGCTTTAAAAGCACCAAACACAAAGTTAAGTATTCACAAGTCAACTTGCCAAGTGATGCTTACTTTTTTTCCCCTTTCAGCAAAATGGCAACAGACCTACAAAAAGTATGCCCTGGGTAAATGGCCTGACAAGCAAAATTCAGAAGCCCTAAGAGTTCCATAATGTCCTGCACTTGAACCTTGTCCCTAGCCTTCATCCAAACTATCTTCTCTTTCAGTCTGGTTAACTTTTCCCCAGGCAGCTGAAACAGTCCACGTTCCACATCCAGCAGCAGTCCCAGAAAATCTAATGCCTTAGCCGGACCCTCCAGCTACTGGGTGGCTAAAGGGACCCCCAACTCCTCATACATTAATACAAACTCACGCAAAGCTACTGTGGCTCCCTCACGCCCTTCGCCTACCAATAAAAAGGCATCTAAGTAATGAACCACCCTCTGACTTTTCACCCGACTGCTGCCAGATCCAATGAAGAGCTGTGCTAAACATTTTGAAAGTGGAACAGGCCACAGCACAACCAATCAGCATGGCCCTGTCTAAGTAAAACCTACCCCCAACCACTATCCCCAACACTGGCCAATCATCTTCCCGAACTGACAAAAGATGAAAAGTAGACTCATTGTCTACCTTAACCAACCACAGATCTTTAAACCCTCTAATGACTCATACTGTGTCATGCAAAGACGCATACATCACTTTAGCCTCCACAACTGAAATAAAGTCATTGACAGAATTACCCTCAGGGTGAGAGAAATGAGGAATCAGCCAAAATTCCCCTGGCTTCTTTTTAGGTACCAAGCCAACTGGTGAAACCTTAAAACTTGCAAATGGGGGGGGAGGCTATAAAACAGATCCAATAACTGGCCCACATGGCACTCCTTCACCAAATCCTCCAAAATGGTCTCCCTCTCCTGCATGGATCTCCCAATTGTTCCATCACCCATCAACTTATAATTAATAGAAGACTGCTTTGAAAAACCCTCAATTAACTCCTAAGCCACTACTGCCTGCGGGTACTAATGAAGCATATCCTGCAAAACATGCACCTTAATAAACAAATGTGTCCCCAAGTCATCCTCTTGCCCCTCAAAATGCCCCCCTGGCTATGAAAATTGCCCCTACCACGCACCCCTTGTAACCCCATTGGTGATGCCACTAACCCATTCTGACCAGAAAACAATGACACTTGCCTTGCGGAATCACCGTCACACCTACCACACTATATCACCAGGTGAACACTTGCACACTTTGAACAAGCATGTAGGAATCTGCATGCCGCCATGAACATCTTCCCGTATTAAAAGCTCAACATACTCTAACGCCCCTTCCCCTATTTTATTCCCTTTGGCACCCGTACTGAAGCTGTCTTTCATAGTAGCCAGTCATATGTCTAGATGTCTCACTTTCCAATGTATGGATTGATCCAACGCCTTCCTCTTAAAAAATTCACACAGTGACAGCTCTCAGCCAATGAGACTCTCATATTGTCAAAAAATAAGCCAAGAGTGGAAGGGCCAAGTCTCTATCCTTCTCCAGCTATACTGCCATGTAGTAGACAGATCCCAAAACCCAATTCTCTCACATTGTTGGCTGCATTCTTCCCACCTGTCTTCGACCCAGGGCTGCTAAGGCTCCCAATAGGTCTTTACCATGCACTGTCTCAGTTTCCAACAAACGTTGGATGCCATCTGTGTCAATTAAATCAAAAATTTCCACATACTCCCCCTTCCAAATCTTCTCCTTTAATGAAGCAGGTATGTGAGGAGTCAGGATGACTGCCCCACTCCCCTGCCTCAAGGCCTGTGTAGCCAGCCAATCACCTGGCCCCATTCTAAAATCTGACCCCACTTCCTCTAAGCAAGGATTAGCCTATTCCCCTAGCAACAACAAACTATGAACCATGCCTGGACTGTCTAAACCTGAGCTGTAGTCCTGTAACCCAAGCTCCTCTCCCACCAAACTCTTCAGGCCCCCCCCAAAGTTACTCAAAGGACCCTCCAATGCCAGGTTGGCGCTGTTACCCCATCACCCACTCTACATCTCCCAACCCCCCTGCCTGCTGAACCTACTGACGCATCCATCCCCAAAGCATTGACAGCAGAACTATTACCTGTAGGAGCAGCAGATCACTGGCCTGTGACTGCCACGTTTTTTTGCCTCTGGCTACCTGCTTGCCCAGTGATGGTTGCCATCTCTTATGACTACTTTGATCCTGTGCTCCTACCGTTGCAACGTCACTGCTAGGAATCTCATGAAAAAGGCCCTCTGCCTGAGCCGCATTGTTCATTCACCTCTGTCGCAAAGCCTGGACATCCACCATATTGACCACTGACACCAGCAATGAGACAGGAACACTGTAAGTAACATACACAGAAAAAAAAAACTGATTATTCCAAATTGAAATGCAACTAGTACTCAGCAGTAGGCAGAACAGCACAGCTCACCATTCATCAAGCAGTAAACATTCACCTCACCTAGTGCCAGGCACTCAAACAAGTAGACCTGAAAGCTCCCTCCCCTTGATAGCATGGCAGGTCTGTATTAGCGTGTCATTGCAGGGGAGTGACGTCTGAATCCCAGAGGTCAGAAATTAATCTCACATCCTTCTGCAATGCTTTATCACTAATGCACTAACACCTGTCATACCTCTCAACCTTTTACAGCAAGAAATCTAGACTAAGCCATTAATAAAAGTGGGACAGATGCCCAAAATAGGGACAATTTTTAAATATTGTGCTTATAAACTTATAAAGCTGATAGAATAACAGGTTTTGCATTAACATGAATTTTTCAAATGGTATGAAGTCTGAAACTCAAAAGTCTGTCATTATTTTCTAACTTTAGTCTTTAATGCTTTGCCACTAATTTGCCAGAAAACCACAATTTTATGAAAACTGGAACAAAATTATGAGGCAAAAATATGGATAATCTGTGGAAATCAGTACAGTTGAGAGGCATGACTCTAATGTATAAAACAGACCTAGCATGCAACCTGCTCTGTAGAGCAATGTATCCTTGGGTCTTTTTTTTCTGGATGGCACGTCCTGCCCTCCCTTCAGCAGCCTTCGTGCATGTGTGGAAGTGGCTGTTACACACGGGTGCCTCACTCCTCGCTAAGTCACCACCACTGAGCTGGTAACCACTACCACCAGAAATGGGCCACCATGTCACCACCGCAAGCCCCTCCATCCCAGTGACAAAGTGACCACCTCCATTCAAATCACATTCCTAAACCCTTGATTAATCATCTTTAGAAGCACTATGTCACAAATAAAGCAAAGTGAGAACTCCATTGGCAGTGTCCCAACAAGCCACAGGCTCACTGACAGGCCTCCACAGTTACATGCCTCAGGGATGCTGGACTACATGCATGGAAGTGGCTGCCACATGCAGGTGCCCAACCACCCATGAAATCACTACCAGCCAAATCGCACAAGCTGCAAGATAGTTTCAAATGTAAATCAATTTATGTTTACCAATGAACTACCAAGACATAACTATATATTCCACCCATCAAATATCCTTCATCGCTATCAAAACAAAAGGTTATGCCAGGCATCAAGCCAATACATTTCGTCACTCCAAAACACACCAAAGATACCATGAAGCAGATGGCCAATTATACTTGAAGACACCGGAAAGCCCAAGAATAGGGGCAATTCCAAAATTCTCCCATTAAAACTTTGCAATGACATCGCCTTTTCCACAATCAAACTCCTGAGCCCCACAGCCACACTCCAGACCTCCAGTGACCCCAAAGCGCTGCCACTTGCCCCCAGAACCCACAGTCAATTGAGGTTCTACCTTATCACCAGCCAACCTTAAGTTGTCTCAGATGTCATCCTGCACTCAACAAGATCACGCCAAAATGGGTCCTCCAACAGACTGCCAGTACTCAAAATAAGTACCACCCCTTGCTTACTTCACTTTCTCTCTCCATCCCTCCATAAATTAACCCTTCTTTGCCCTACCTACCTCTATAGAGCTTACACTGCCTATCAGTACTTCCCACCCAGCCCTACCTTACCTACTCATCTACCCCCCTACTAAAAATGTCCCGTGACAAATTTGTCTGTTATAAACATCATTTATTTACCTGTTTTTACAGTATTTGTGCTTCATCGTACTTTGTTTTGTCATTTGCTGCACATTCTTAAAGTTTTCAGTTGCATTTAATCTGCTGCATTTATTACTGCTTGGTAGTAGCCTGACTACATAGTTACTGTTACTATAAGCCTTTTATTTCTGATTTCAGTACTTGGGCTACAACCTACTTATCTTTCATAAGGAAGGTTTGTGGCCTACACTCTTCTACTAGGAGATGTAGCTAACACCCTACTGAGTTTGGAATTGCTGGTTGAAGGCTTACTGTGCATGGGGTTCTAAATGTATCTTAGTTCTGATTAAACCACTTTGGCTCCAAACCAGTTATTTTACACTAAGAAGGTTTGTGGTCAAACTGTTGGGGGAGGAGAGGGTAGCATCCACCTTTCTGAGCTGGGAATTGCTGATGAAGGTTTATTGTGCTCTTATTCTAAGTGTATTTTTCTGGTTTAAGCACTTGGTCTCCAAACCAATTACTTTACATTAGGAAGGTTTGTGGTCTACACTCTTGTGGCAAGAGATAATAGCCTATGCCTTGCTGAGCTGGGAATTACTATTGTAAGTCTTGTTGTGCCTTTATTTGTTTGGCTATAGGGCTAGTTGTTTAAAAATGTAAATCTCTGTGCCTGGGGCATTTGGCAACACTTGGCGATCATGCTACTTGAGATGAGCATTGCTGGTTTTTGCTAAACTCTACAAAAGCTAAGACTTATATTACCATATCCAGAGTTTTGGTATTTGCTTCTCACATTGTTTCTGTCCCTGTCATGCTGGCAGCCCAATTATCTGGAATTGTGTAAATGTCATTTGTGAATATTGATATGATTTATACAGAACTGTATGTTATGTACTGAGCGTCAAGAATGTAACCACATCATATCCTGCTGGAACATAAAAGAATAACTTGCAAAACTTTAAGAAAATAAGTGGAAACAAATTGTTTTATGACTGTGTTATAAAAGTTAGTTTCAATGCAGCAAGGAGACAGGATGTATAGAACTAGGCTGCCTTTGGCATTGTTTTGTAAGTGTTCTATTGTTTTATGTCTTCTAGCAACTACAAACATCTGAAGGCTCTATATTTTTCACAAGGAGATGCCAAATGCTACAATGTGGGGGGTTTAGCTTGAGAACTTACATCAGGTGACAAAAAGTGATTTCATCCAAGCTAAGCCAGCAGTAATATTTGATATTAATTAAATACCTCTCTCAGAGAGAGAGAGAGAGACTGTGCATTTTGTATTTTGTCTTTGACCTGGAAACATCCAGTCATCATCACCATCTGCATTTCCCTTGCTCTGTAAGTAAACTTTTAGGGCGTAGTATCTTTTTTAGATATAGCTAGGAATAAGATTAGTTTAGATGTTTTCTGTATTTATTTCAGACTGTCCAACATTGTTATTTTAAAATATTCCCTGTGATTTTGAACTCTGAAGTTACTGTGTTGATTGACTGAGTACTGTGTTGTTCTTTTATTATTTATTATTAAATATATTTAAATCTATCTTTATAGTTGATATTTGCGAGACATAGTTAAACTCTAGGAGTACTTGCATATGCATTTTATGACACTGCACAGGCCACTTCCGTAGCCAGACTACCATTTGGATTAATAGTAATATTACACAGTAGGATTGGACACCCTTTGTAAGGGCCTTATAGTAGCTGATAAGTAGGGGTTGGCGGAAGTGGAAACTACCTTATAGTCTTGGCAGAAGGGGGAATATCTAGTAAACCTGTACCAGCCTTCCCCAGTTATGAGTGTGTTTGTATATAAATCTAATCTCAAAGTGTGTGTGTGTGTGTGTGTGTGTGTGTGTGTGTGTGTGTGTGTGTGTGTGTGTGTGTGTGTGTGTGTTTGTGTGTGTGTGAGCTACTTGGACAGGGACATGGAGCACTGGTTGGACAGAGAGCATGCTTGAGGTCTTGGCTTGGCCCCACAGCTGAGATCTTAACCTTATAGCTGTGCCAGTCAGGAGTCTTACTGGGGATCTGGAGAAAGAAGGAGAAACAGACCCAGACTGACTGTGATCTCTGTGTGCTCTTAAAGGAAAGTTAATTTACTTACTTGTTATCCTCCCAATGTGTACACCCCCTAGCTGTTGCCAGTAGTGAGGATTGAGGCTCCTTGATTACTGGGCCAAGGCAGGAGTGTCGCAGTCCCAACTGCATTAATCAAGTGTTTCTGTTTTGAATATCTGCACTTTTTAATCTTTTTTACTGTGTTTAGCTTGAATTGCCTTAGTTCCATTTTAGTGAGATTAGTGGGAGGAGAGGGGACCCGAATCATTTTCTGGTCCAGGATTGTGTAAAAGAAAGAACAGCATGCAAACTTTGAGTGGCCTTAGGGCCTTGTTTGGAGAGTTATGTTGAATCTCATCTTTTATTTAAGTGCCACAGTTGCACAATGCTTGACTCATAACCTACAAGCAAACCATATCCAATGTTTCATCACTTTTTTTTTTTGCATTTTTTGTCACAGCTGAATCACTTGAGTGTTTCTGTGTTGAATATCTGTACTTTTTCACCTTTTTTGCAGTATTTTATTATTACTGCTGCTCTCTGCATAGTGGCAATTAACAGTGAACTCAATAAAATAAAAATAAAAGATTACCACTGTCAAAGAGTACTCCCGGAGACTCAGAAATTTTTTAACATATAAAATAACAAGACTAAGCACTTTCAGCCATCATACCCTTAGGGCTTCTTCAGAGTCAAAACAAAATAACACAGATGCATTATATAATAGTTAAAACAATCACATGACCAACATCTAATTAAAGCGAACATGTGAACCAGCAGTAAAATACAAAATAAAAGTGATATATTATTACTTTAAGTATTTTAGCTAGTTACATAACTTTGAATATGCATTTAGCTCAGTTGAACAAAAGGTTTTTAAATTACATGAATTTCTTTTCTATTGTATTTTACTGCTGATTAATATGTTAAGAAATTTCTGAGTCTCCAGTAGTACCGTTTGGCAGTGGTGATTTTTTATTTTTATTTTATTGAGTTAATTTGTTACACTAAGTCGTTCTTGGTGTAAGTGACACCTAGCAGTGATCTCTATAGTCACCAATATGTCATAGTGTAATTCTCCCTTGTAATCTGTTTATATGTCAACCTCTCTCAATGTAAGTTTCCCTTAAAATATTCTTACTGTCTAGACAGATTTTTTTAAGTACTAGAGCATCTTGTTTGCACATAGCTGAGCATTGATCATCAAGTTCCTTATCTTATTGAACTATTCATTATTTAAATTTACCTCACTCCTCCCTAGTAGATCAGTAGCCATGGATATGCACTTTCTGTGGCCAGTCTTATCGAGATGGGTATTCTAAGGCATTATAGCAATTGCCTCATGTACACTGACAGCCCACTTATTCTAAATAAAATAAATTATGAGAGTAGTGAAAATACTTTTCCATACTGGAAGCAAAGCTCTCTCATACAGCCAAAACTAATCCTTTACAGGTTATCAGTGACACTTGCACCACACCTACTGCACAGGGTAAAGATTCTACACATATAACTACTTATACTGAGGCACTTACATGCTACATTCCTAAAACACCAAGACTTCCTGCACAGCACAATCAAAAAAGGGTCCTCAAACTTCAAGTAAACACTCTGATAAAACACTACCCACAGCTAGACATAGTAACACTGTATCCAATGCCTCTACTGCTAGGTCCGGCACACAGCGAAATTTCCTTGTCATTCTATAATGAGACACATTGATGCCCCCCTCACCAGACTGAGTAAGAAGAGAGTCACGATTAACTGCTTTTCCAGGGCTAGGATCCATCAAGTCACACAGGCACTCAGGTCATTGAACAACAAGTACCAGTATGACTCAGTCATAGTCCATGTGGTTGTTAATAACGTGAGACATACCTCCCATGACAATATGAAGCGAGACATGATCACACTCTCTGATTATGTGTCTCAGGAAGGTATGATCCTAGCACTAAGCAGAATGCTACCTCTCCAAAGATGATGCCACATTACCAATAGAAAATGATTGATTTTTAAGAATTGGCTTAGCTTCTACTGTCAAACCGGGGGGGTACAATATCTGATGGCCTAGGAGGACATGTTTGACAGACGATGATGCTTTGCCAGAAATGGTCTGCACTTATCCCCTCTAGGCTTTTGCTTATTGGCAAAGACCTTTTCCACCCCATAGTGCCTTTTTTAGTCAATGCTAAACTACTAAACCTCCTGACTTAACTGAACTTATGAAGGAATATCTGAAGGTGGTAGTACTGAATGCAAGAAGTCTTAACAAACAAATTCCACTCCCTGCAAGCCTTCCTATCCCTGGAGAGTGTAGACATCTTTGTAGTAATGCAGACATGGTTTAAAGTCATGAAGAGTACCACAGGAATGCAAGGTTATAAAGCTTTTCACATCTTTAGACCAGCTACTGCACAAGAGGGAACAAAATGTGGAGGAACCTCAGTCTATATTAAAAACAACCTCACATCCAGACTAGTTAAAGTGTATGACTCACTGAAACTCACACTTGTGCAACTCACCCTAAACAGAGTCTCATGCCATATCCTTGTAACCTATAGGTCCCCCTCCCTCTCCCCAGAAATCCACACTACCTATCTTGATGTACTAGAGACCATCACCATTCAACCTAATACAATATTTATGGGGGATCTCAACTACCCCTGAATAGACTGGGAATCCTACACCACTTCTAATGCACAAGCTCAGTGATTCCTAAACTTTGTTAACATCAACATCCTGGAATATTTGGTCCTTTCTCCTATCACGTGCAAACATCCTTGATATTGTACTCACGAATATAGGGGAGCAATGTTCCTCACCCAAAGTAAAGTCTTCACTCATCAGATCTGGCCATAAGGCAGTATTGCTTGAAATAAAAATAAAATTTGGGTATTCGGCCAAACCAAAAACTTTTAGGAACTATTCCAAGGTTAACCTCTCTCTAGTAAGTGACACCTTGGATAAATTCTAAGCACTCTCAAACCCAGAAAATGCCATAGCATATCCTGAATAATTTACAAAATCCCTGTACAGCCGTATTGATAGCTGTATAGAGCGAGCTGTGCCCACTCATATTAAAAATAAGAAACTCAAAAGAAATGCCATCCTGGTGGAATCACTATATCAACTGGTTATTCAACAAAAGGAAAACAAAAAACATCTTGGCCAAATGTAACTGGGGCCTACAGTTAGGTTTTATCCCAAGGAATGGAAGATGGCTACAGTCACTCCACTGGACAATGGAAGTTCAAACACTAATCCAGTTAACTACAGGCCCATAAGACTGACCAGCCTCATATGCAAGGCCATGGAAAAAAATCATCCTGGGCATAATAAATGAGGACATAGGCAGGAAGCAAATATTGGACCTATTACAGTTTGGTTCTGTTAAAGGAAAGACATGCCTATGAAATTTGGTGGACTTTTTTGAGAGGGTCACCAAAACAATGGATGAAGTCAAGACTGTGCACACAGCTTACCTTGACCTGATGAAGGCTTTTGATAAATACCCCTGTCAGGCATTATAGACAAGCTCACTTATTTAGGTATAAGCAAGCAATAACGCCCAACAGGATATGTGTTACTATGTAAGTAACACCCGCCCAGTGGTATTATAAGGCCCAATGCTGCAGGTGGAGGGCCTCTACACTCCTGGAAGGGTATTGATTACACAGTAACACACACCCTGGAGGGCATTATTGTGGGCTGTCAAAGTGTTCATGTTTTACTTACTTACTTATTTTTTTTATTACTGTATTTTATATATGTATTTTGATGTAAAATATATCCTCCACCTAATGTTTCATACTTACTAGTGAGTGTAAAATAATGGTGACCATTATGTTACTTTCAGTCTGAGCTCCACAATGATTTGATATGCTGCTGTGAAGTGTCATTTGTTTTTAGGTGGGCATTACCTGTAGATTAACACCCTGCTGGAGAACATTTGTTCTTCAGTCAGGGTGCCAATCTACAGGTCACCCATTCTCTAAACCCTTTTATTACCCACTGGTTAGCCAATTGGCTCACTTATAGGACAAAGGGGATCAAAACTGGTGAGGCCAACTCCACCAAGAGGCCAGTAACTAGTGAAGTCCTCCAGGACTTGATACTGGGTCCACTCCTTTTTGGCATCTATTTCTTTGAAATAGAAGCAAATGCTGAAGGTTTATGGATGACTAAGTTTGCAGATAATTGCAAGCTGGGGGTTATCATTAGTTCCCCTGCAGATACTAACATTCCTCAAGAAGGCCTATATCTGACTAATAAATGGTGCTGAAGCCATGGTCTTAAACTTATTGCTAAGAAAGGAATAAATGTGCTCTTTGGGAAGTCAAACATCAGGACTAATTATCATGTTGATAATATGCCCCTAAGTGTCAGTCCAGTGGTCAGGGATCTGGGTACACAAGTAGACAGTAGCCTTATCTTTGACCACCACATGGCTACAGTGGTGAGGAAATCCTTTTATGCTGAGCAACATATAAGTAAGGGCATGCCATCTCGATCCAAAGAGGTCATTATCCCACTGTACTTTGCCCTTATCTGATCAACCATAGAGTACAATGCTCCTTTTGTTATGTACCTGGCCAGGCATATGCAGCAACTACAGTGGCCTCAGAGGTTCCTTACAAAAAGAATACAAGGTGTAACAATCCTGCTTTACACAGAGTGCTTCAAAGCCCTTTCCCTCTACTCAGTCTCCTTTAGATTGTTGAATGGTGATCTATCTGTGGCTTACAAGCCATCCATGAACTCCACAGTTAAGAATCTCTTGAATATTCATAAGTTAAAGAGTACCAGAAATACAAAATCTAGGGATATGAATTCTGTATGTGACTTAAACGGAACATGTTGGAGAGACAGATATGTGTCCCAGAGACTGCAGCTACTATGTAACAGGCTTCCCATCCATGTGGAGCTGAGTTCATTTATTACCCAAGTTAAGCACAACATAGACCAGTGGATGAGGTATTGGAAATTTTCACCAGGCCTGGCACCCATGTGCATTATGGTTGCTTATAATAGCCTTGTCCTCTATGTCTTATTTGGATACAGGACATCCCTATTCTTTGGGTAAAACTTGGCTAGTCTTAGAATGGTTCTCTGGGTTATTCGTCTAAAAACAATCTATGAATCTATTAGAATGCTTTTTATATATGAGCCTAGCAATGCATATGCAATAACAGACAATAACTTCCTCTTCTGTCATAATATCTCATTATCTTTAGAATAATACATCAGAATCATGTAATATGCTACTCACATGAGCTTATTCCTGTTTTCAATTGGTCAAGCCCTTTTAATATTTAGTCGAAATTTCAGAAAAGTCAGTTAGCTTTTCAACTAATATACAAGTTTACCACAACTGTGAAGTATTGCTACACAAATCTCATTTGCACCATTGTTTTGACATGACACCATCAGCAAACGGTAGTGCAATATTATAGCAATATCACAACAACTTTATGAATGGTGTCCAACCAGATGTCTCTATTTATGGGATAGAACACAACACAAATTTGAATAAGGAGGGCAACAAAATCTTTTGACAGTTTGCCGTCCTCCATGTGAACTTTCTAGATGAAGTTTACCCAGTTACTGATTAATATACGGTAGTGATTTGCCAATTCATTTTCATTAACTTTTCTTTTGCTGTGCATGGAGTGATCACTTTTGACTAGTACTGTAAATATTTTAAACTACTTCACATGTAACAGCATATGACTTCAAGCATCTTTGATGTTGTCAAAAACAGACCCCCTCCATATAAACAGAAGCTGGTATCTTAGCAAATCAATGTAATAGCCACTTCATAGTAACTATAGCCTCTCTAAGTGCCTACAATTACTCCTGCTCTTCCCTTTGAGTAATACAGCCAGATACCAACAATCACAGAAAACTCACCTTCCAACCTGTGCCTACGTTCTTCATTAGGGCAAAGCCACTTAAGCTAAAGGCTGCAGTTTGCCTGCAGAATATCTAAAACTTGTAGTAGATACACTAGCTTATCCAGTATCTATTCTTATAAACAGGTCTGTCAGTGAATATTTTTTGCCAGCATTGTAGAAGAAATCTCAAATCATACCCCTCCACAAATGTGGCTCATCTACTGATCTGTCAAATGAATGCTGCACAGCCATACAGTATCATCTGTCAAAAATCCTTGATTAATGTATTCAATCAAAACTACTCAAGTTTGTCACAGAAAATAAGCTATTGTCTGAAGCCCAACATGGATTTCTCCATCATCATAGCACCACAGCTATGCTTTTCAACTTTAGTAACACCATAAACCTATGCAGAAACTCAGGTAAGCTGGGATTTACAGTTTTCCAAGACCTATCCAAAGCCTTTAACACTGTATCACACAAAAGGATCTTGCATAAGTTGTTGTTTGTACACCTTGCAAGCACATCTCTCATGATTTCAAAGTTACCTTCGGAACAGATTTCAAGTTGTTAATGGCAAAATGATATCTCGGACTTCTGCCCTGCATCTGTAGGTATACCACAAGGCTTCCTTTTTAGGGCTTCTGCTATTTAATATATTTGCCAATAATCTACACACAGCAACCGACCATGCCACTATGGTCTGGGGTGTCTGATGACTCTATCTTGATTTGCCCCTGATCCAGACAAACTCTACCATTTTACTCATACATCCTTCTCATCCATCAACACCTAGCTATTGTGTAATCAACTACAGCTAAATCCACCCCCCCCCCAAAAAAAAAACTACTCTTATTTATCCCTAAAGAATGCTCTGCAGGAAAGCTATATTTTAATATTATATCACCAGAAAAGAAAAAAAAAACAGTCACAAAGCACACCACAGTATAGCTTTGAACCTAATAGATTGGTTACCCATATGTCAGCCCTTATCTTTCTCTTAGCTATTAAACAGTCTCAAGCTCATTCATAAACCAGAAAATTGTTCATCTCTGACAAGTATATCCTGACCTTTCTCTCCAAGTAAAACCCTGTGGTCAGCAGAGAAACACTAACTTCTTTTGCAGTCAAATCAAATAATGTAGCAGGACACTCTCTGTACTCAAACAATATCTGGAATTCTCTCCCCTTCCTTTAAAACAAACTAAATCAATAAAATGTTTCAAAATGCAGCTAAAACAACACCTGACAGATTCTTGGCTGTGTTCCTGTACCTCCACTTGTTAATCCCTATTTCACATCTTCTGATTAATTACTCCTTATATATTACTCCCTGCCCACCCCCTTCTAACATACCCTAAACAAACTTACTTTCTATATCATAACATATAAGCTGCTACATCAGTTCATTTCTTAATATTAATCTATCTTCCAGCTCAGTCTTGTTATTCCTAATATAAACTTTTTCTATATCTCTCGTATATTTCTTCTCATTATTTTTGCTCAATTTATTCTGCACTAAAAAAAACTTCCATTTTGTCTTGTATCAAACTACTGTTGTGTTATTTGCACAACTGTGTTCTGTTGGAAATTATCTTTGTATTATATTACTGCTTTGTATCTTGTGTTACTGCATCTGCTGGAGCATTTCGCCCCAAGCCATTACTGGAAAGTGATTTTATCCTAGTTGGACTTTCCCAGTAACTAAATACAATCATTCAATCAATCAAGCAATCAATCAGTAAATAAATACTGCTCTCATTATTTCAGAAATGTGTCCTATCTGAATGATGCAAGCCATGCTGTAGTTTCTAAACTCACTGTAATGATTTATGTTACTGATGTGACCAGGACGAAAGGGTTAATGTTTGTGACATTGTGCTAATACATAATAATGTACTGAGCACAGAGATATGCATAAATGAAGATTTTCTGTTTAGGAAAATATGTAATTGTTAAACGTCAACAGCCTGTTTGTCTTGTGTTACTTACTTGCTCACTGGAAGTATACTTTACATTATTGTTTTTGGTGGGGGCATGTTGAAATGATTCCCAGCAATGCAAGAGACCCTTTACATAAAAGTATATAGCCTTATCTGAGACTGTGACTCCATAACAGAATAAATTGTGTTCAGTGTGGCCAGTCCATCTGCCACAACACATGACCATAGTCTTTGAATTTAGCTTAGATTTCTCATGTTTTCCTCTAAATTGCCTGTTACTATAGGAGAAATTACACAAGTCGGGTAACAAGTGAAGAGGATTAAGGCACTGTGCTATTAATGAGCTGTTTCCTGTAGTCAAAGGTACAGAGTTTGATTGCTAACACTGTGACTCGGAGTAGGTCACTTCATGAGAGTCACTTCTGAATATGGGTGGTTGTTTTCAGTGGGGTTACAAGTTTTTTTTTTTTTTATTGGAAATTGTGTTACGTTTCCACAAGACTGATGTTATTATTTGTGAAACATGGCTAAAGAACAATGACTGGAAACCAGTTGTGTCAGGGTACAAATGTTTTTTTCTGTAACAGACATTCTAACAAAAATCAGGTAGAGGTGTTATGATACGGATTAAGGATAGTTATGAGATCTGTGATTATTACACATTCAGTGATAACACCAATACTACAGACTGCATAACTGTGACAATAAAGACAACCCTAGAAGATATGACAATTACTGGAGTGTATAGATCACCAAAGTCAAGTGCTGATGACCTAGAGGAATTCATACATTCTTTGCATGAAACACAGAAAGGAAGAATACAATTAGATGGGGACTGAAATTTACCAGAGACACACTGGAATAATATTGATTCAACAATGTTAGTAAGGAAATTATTCACAACATATGTTAAGGAACAACAATTGCTTCAGATTGTAAAAAACAAATACCAGGGAATGGAACACACTAGATATTGTTTGTGTTCCTAAATAAATTACTGTTACTTCAAGTGAAGTTTACCACCATTGATGTGCAGTGATTATGGTGTTATAAGGGTTAATTTGTTGCTAGATAATTCTTCCAAGCTGAAATCTAAACCAATGCACAAAAGATTAATTATAGATTATATGGAAGCAAAACAGTCACTGTGTAAAACTAATTGGAGTGAGGTGTTCAGTGGAAAAACTGCAGATGGAATGCAAAAAGTTTTGAAAGAGAAATTGAGTGTAAAGAAAAATGTTTAACATCAGGATCTAGGCATACAGCAATAGTGGGATATATTTCCATAAGAACAAGATACCTGATTAAGGTGAGAGACATAAGAAGTGGAAGAGAGATTGAATTACAACTTTGAAAATTGAAATAAACAAACTGGACAAACAAATTAAGCATAGTGTGAAACAAGATCAAGAAAAAATGTAAGACAGTTTATATAAAGATATTGAGTTAATAGGAAACTTTTACAAACTAATAAACGGTGTGTAGATTCTAAAATTTATTCTCAGACATAACAGATTATAGATATATTTACAAAATCGTATGAAAAACAGTTTGGCTCACAAAGAGGGTGATACGTTATCCTAGTGACATCTAAGTAACCTCAGATACTGGAATCGAATTAGATTATTGTGAAGATTGGTGAAGGCTGCCAGCCTAGCCAGATAAAAGTTTTGTAGATAATTCTGTCATTTGTAAATATTAATGTAAGCCGCAGGCTTGTTCTTTTAAATGTGAAAAGTCTGCATTGGATATTGAACTGCAAAAATGTAACAACAGTACACTCTGCTGTAACAAAGCTAAGTCAAGCATTTTATGACTGTCGTTGATGTCAAAATTTGGAGACAATATGTCTGGATTAAGGAATTCTACCTATTGTTTTGAGGCCAGAATTAATGGCTAGAATTTGCATGTATAAATGTCCTTTATTCCTTTAGTTTCTGACCAAGTATAAAGAATGTAAATGTAGTTTCTGTTAGCCTGGGAACACCAGAGAAGTGTGAAGAATGATGTCATGTGAAGCAGCTCTGTGTTATCAATTTAAAGATAGAGAATTAGAGAGCTCTGAGCATTTTGTCTTGAGAACATCCAACATCACCAGCACTGCTTTGCTCTATATATAAGTTACTTAGAACTGTGTTTTCTCTTAGATATGCCAAGGAAACAGGAAGCTTAGAATAGTTTGTTTTTCTGTGATGTCAGAACTTCTGCTACTGTATTATTTTAAGTATTTCTCTGTGATCTCTGAACTCTTGACTAGCACTGTATAGTAAGAAGTATTGTCTTGTGTTTTTATTATTTATTATTAAATATTTTTAAACCTTTCAACTATGGCTGTTTTATGTAGAGTTAATTTAAGCTCTAGAGTACATTGCATGTATATAGTGATACTGTGTCAAGTCACTCTAATAAGCCTTGCCTGTTCAGTCACACTTACCCTTTGGATAATAATGTTGCACAGAAATAATTGGACACCCTTTCAGAAAGGCCTCTCAGTAGCTGATATTAGTGGGTGGTGGCAGCTGGTACTACCTTTTAGACTTTGCAGAAAAGGGGCACAGCTGGAGAACATGTGCCAGCCTTCCCCAGGAGTGTATGTGTGGTTGTATAAACTTTTATCTCAAAGTGTGTGTGTGTGTGTGTGTGTGTGTGTGTGTGTGTGTGTGTGTGTGTGTGTGTGTGTGTGTGTGTGTGTATGTCAACTACTTGGGCAGGGACACAAAGCACTGGTTGGACAGAGAGGGTGCTGGAGGTTATAGCTTTCCCACTAGGCTGAGATCTGCACCCTATAGCTGTGCCAGTGGAGAGTCTGACTGGGGACTTGGAGAGAAAGGGAGAAACCAGCCTCAGACTGACTGTGATCTCTGTGTACTCTTAAGGGAAATTGTACTTTACTGTGTGTGTATTTATTATCCTTTCCATATATGGACACCCCTCACTGATTTTAGTGGTGAGGATTGAGGCTCCTTGATTGCTGGGCCAGTGCACGGGTGTCACATAGTAATTGTTTGGCAGTAGTGGGATATCCACACCACATATTAATTGGTTAGCAAATACTAATTGGCTTGTAGTGGTGTGGGTAGTGTAAATTCCTTTAGCTTGTTACATTGATCACTGAAGGTGTTTTGTACTCTAAATCAGCCACACAGTGAAATAATCAGAGTTCAGATCACAATTGTTTTATTTGTTTTGTTAGCTTAGTTAGTCAGGGAGAGCAGGCAGCATGTCAGCAGAGAAGTAAAAAAAGCTGACAAAGAGCCAGCTGGCTGAGGTGTGCCAGGCAAGAGGACTGGCACATGGAAACCTGACTAAGGCAGACATGATTGCAGCTTTGGTTACAGCTGCATCAGAAAACAGCAAACAGGAGGACGATCAGACTGGCAGTGGAGAATGGACAGCTCAACCTTTCTACAGAGGACTTAAAAATCCATCTGGAGCTACAGAGATTTGAGTTGGAGGCCAGGCATTTGTAAATAGAAGCAGCTGAGAGACTGAGAATTCTACAGGTTGAGGAGAATGAGAAACTGCTATGCTTGGAAGCTAAGGAAAAGGAGAGGCAGAGGCAGCATGAAAAGGAGATGTTGACTCATTGCCAGCATCATGGAGGTAATGGGGAAGGGAGTAACTGGACCCCAGAAACACAAAAGGTCAGTAAATTTCTTCCGCAGTTTAAAGAGGGGGATCATTTTGATAGTTTTATTTATATGTTTGAGAGGGTTTGTAAACAGTATGATGCTGACCAAAGGCTCTGGGTACGGTTCCTGACCCCCTACTCCATGGTAAAACTGTAACTGTGTTGTCTAAACTTGCTGATTGTCATATTTTTTGATTATATTGCTGTTAAAAGTCACTTGTTAGAATGTTTTAAGCTAACATCTGAAATGTATAGGAAAAAGTTGTGCGAGCATAGATGCAAGGCAGATGAAAGTGTGTGTGAATATGCTGCTGAACTGAGCATTTATTTTCATAGGTGGGTGAGTGGGTGTTAAGTCACCACTTTTGAAGGGCTGGCAGATCTTTTGGTTAAGGAACAAGCCCTTAGCACTTTGTCTGATGGCATGAAGATCTGGTTAGTTGATAGACAATGTGCTACTTCAGAGGAGTTGGGGAAGAAGGGAGACCTATACATAGCAACCAGGGCACCTCTGCACAGGAAAGATACCCCCAGTACTGCTCATGGGTCTAAAGGAACCCATGGTGGGCAGCACAGACTGCCCCAACAGAATCTGCCAGTAGCAGGGGAAGCCACTAGTCCAGGTACACATCCAGGACCTAGGGTTAGATGTTTTGAATGCAACCAGTGGGGCCATGTGACATACAGATTTCCAGGGAGGCAAGGTGGGGAACTAAAGGTGAGAGAGCCAGTAAGTGGGAAAGACAAAATGCCAATAGTAGGTTGTCTTGAGACAACATAGGTACCAAACTACCATCCTGCAGATGTCATGATAGGGAAGGATTTGGATGAGGCAGTACCAAGTGTTTATGCAGTTGTATACAGTCAGGCTAGGAGACAAGCATATGGGTCTGGTAGCCTGGGGGAGACCTAGACAAACTGCATATTTGCAGCCAGGACTGGTGAGGTGGTTACTTTAGGGAGGCAGCTACTCTGTAGCAGTGAGACTAAAGATGAGCCACAGCTGATTGCATGTACTGATGTTCCCTTGAACAGAGTGACTGCAAAGGTAGAGGTGAGTAATAGTACCCAGGCGGACAGTGAGGCACCACTGTCAGAGATTGCCTTCCTGTGGAAGGGGAGCTGGGAAGGGTTACAAAGAGAGAGTTGAGACAGGCTCAGCTCTTAGACACTGCATTGCAAGGCCTGAGGCAGGTAGCTAGTGAGACACCTGATTCTCAAGGGAAAGGAGAATCTGTATACTGGGACAAAGGGTTACTGTATAGAGAGGGGACACCAGAGGGAGGGCTAGAAGGTGAGAGGGTACAGCAGTTGGTATTGCCTAGAGCCTACCATCTGGTGCTTCTAGCTATAGCCCATGATATTCCCTTTGCAGGTCATATGGGCATAAAATGTACCAAGAGATGTATTATGGTGAATTTCTATTGGCCTGGAATTTCCAGATATGTAACAGGGTACTGCAGCACCTGTGAACAGTGCCAAAAAGTAGACAAGGCAGGAGACAAGGTGAGAACAAGAACTCCTTTGATGCCTTTGCCTGTGATTGAGGTGCCATTTCAGAGGGTAACTATTGATATTTTGGGGCCTCTGAGTACCCCAAGTTCCACAGGGAAAAAGGGCAGGGACACAAAGCACTGGTTGGACAGGGAGGCTGCTGGAAGTTTTAGCTTGCCCACTAGGCTGAGATCTGGACCGTATAGCTGTGCCAGTGGAGAGTCTGATTGGAGACCTGTGATCTCTGTGTGCTCTTAAGGGAAATTGTACATTAGTGTGTGTGTATTTATTATCCTTTCCCTATATGGACGCCTCTCACTGGTGTTAGTGGTGAGGATTGAGGCTCCTTGATTGCTAAGCCAGTGCATGGGTGTCACAATTATTTTGAAAAATAACTGCACAAACTGGATCCAAACAAAGCACAGGGAGCAGCCAGAAAGCATTAATAATGACCTGGGAACATTTCAGCAAGAACTTACAATACCATTATGTATACTATTTACTAGGTCATATAAATATGGGGAGATTCCTCAAGATTGGAGACTTGTGCTTATTAAACCTTTCTTTAAGGGAAAGGGGAGTAGGACAAACCCAGAGCCATATAGACACTTAAAGTCTATTTTCATGTTGAGGAAAAATAATGGAGAAGGTAATACTGGGTAAGTTATTGTCTGAATTGAATAGGTTGGGACTTGAAACCATATGTCATCATGCATATGTTGAAAATAGATCTATTACCACCTGTAACATGATGTTCTATAACAATATAATAATGGATCGATATTAAATCATTGAACGCTTAGAAAAGGGAACAATGATTTATCAACCCCATGTAAGCGAAAGCTTACAAACTCGAACGCTTAGAACAGTGATATTTTTCCAAGGGAAAAAAAAAAATCGCTGTTCCAAAAAAAAACAAAACACTTAAAACATAACATAAAGTGGGTAGCCTCGCCACCCACACCCCCCTACTTAAATATACCAACCCAAGATCGCACTACAGTGATGAAAACGGCAAAGTAACGGATGCGACCAAGCGATTTCTTTCCCAGGGAAAGAATCTGCTTATATACCGCTTCGTCATTTTGCCTTTTCGTCTTTTCAAGTTTGACCAAGACGCATTTGAAAGAATGCGTCTTTGGTCTTCTAACAGGAACCCTATAATAACAGCTAAGAATGAAAAATTGGGCTGTGATGTAATTAATATATATTTAACTTCAGTATTTGATAGGGTCATACACGAAACACTGATCAATAAATTAGAACAACTTGATATTGATGTACTCTTGATAAGAAAGATAGTTGCATGGCTTACAAATGAGACATGGCAAGTATCATACTGCAATTATACTGGTGAAATTCTTGTTTAGAGTCAGGGTGTCCCAAAGGTCTCTGCCGAGGCCTTTACTTGTTTAGATTGTATCTTTTAGACCTAACATTTTCATGCGAGGTGTTCTATAGTCCATATGTAGATGACCTGAAATTGGTTAAACTGATTACATGTGTTACAGATAGGGCATGACTATAAAGGAAGTTGGCTATATTGACCATTTGTTCACAGGAGAATAATATGCTGATAAATGCATCAAAAAACTAAACATATGAGATTTGTGAGACATAAACTAAAAGGTGAATATTTAATAAAGCACACAATGATTGAAACTGTAGACTCATTTAAGGACCTGGGTATATGGGTAGATCCAACTTTAGTTTTTCTAATCATATCAACCAATTGGTTAATGATAGTTATAGAACTATAGGTTGTATAAAAAGATTTATAAAGTCTGGGAAATCAGAAATGATGACGTCATTGTTTGTCAGTTATATTACACCCAAATTCGAATATGGATAACATTAAGTAAACCTTACAAGAAAACAAGCATGATTAAAGTGGAAAAAGTGCAGTAGAAATATACCAATGGCATCCATGGATGTGAAAATTTAAATTATTATGAAAGACTAAAACATCTGAACTTGTACAGTGTTTCTTATAGATATCTAAAAGGATATCCTATTCAGGTATATAGGGCATGTTTGGAGTTATCAAAAAGTAGTAGACAATCATCAGACAACCAATATAGAAGATTCTATAGAAATGAAAAGTGTACTAATCATTTTTCTGAGAGAACAGGTGATGCATGGCACAGACTACCAAATTACATTAAAGCAAGTACTTGTTTAGGTATTTTTAATAACAGCCTGGACACATTGTGGGAGCAAGTGTTTTGGCATATTGTCAGGCTAGAAGGGTACTAATTCCTGTGCTTGAAATATTTGTATGCATGAATGTGTGTATGTAAGGTTAACAAATGTACATAATAATAATAAGCATAACTTATCTTTGTTGTTCTACAGAACTGATATCAGTGAGGAAAACAGCATTAGTTACCTTTTCTTGCATTACCAGCTCAGCACAAAATATCACACATGAGGGCCAGTTCAACAGTTCGGGAGTATATGGTTGTACAAAATGCACTATGAAACCACGAACCATAATGATTTTATGGTTCCACATGCAAAGAGATATATAAAATATTCATTACTTCATTAAGTCCGGTACAATATAAAATACATTTTCAAAGCAAAAGGACACAAACATAAGTTGGGCTAGTCAGTCAAAAAAGTTAAAAAAAAGTTGATGGGGAAAATCCTGTCTTCATTTAAAGCATGATCTATGGGCTGCCCAGCTATCAACATGGTGTAAGCAAAGTATGCATGCAGGCAAAGCAGCTCATATGCAGGTGATATTTTTTTTCCTGGTTGAACCAAAGCTGCCACGGCAGCTGTGTTCACAACACTGGAATATAGTATCCAATGAGTATCAGAGGACAACAGCCTGCAAAATCATGGTACAATCCAATGAGTACGTTTTTAAACTGCTGCATATTGCTGGTGACATCTAGAAAATAAATTGTAGTGAAAAGATACCTTTGTGTGCATGTCTAGCATATTAAACAGCTTTAGTGCCTGTACTGCTTAGACAGAATGCAACTTCACATATCCTTTCTGTTACTTTTTTGCTGAGGTGAAAACTATGCATTTTTGCATACTAAAATGTATTAATAAAAAGATTTGAGTTTACATTTTCTATCAGTTTCATTGACTGGTACCTTAAATATTTCATCAAGTTTACGGATGTGAGGTTGCACATTATACCAAGTCATGCATGCAAACAACTTGCATGATTGCTGTTGCACAGTAGCTGACTGAATTAACATGTTAAATATAACTGGAAAACATGAAACGTTTGCATGCTGAAAACTGCCTTTGTGATAGATACATTCAGAGTATGAGATAAAGTAATGAGAATGCTAACACATTAATGTACTGCTTACTTTCTTTTTCCTTCAGCTGTTCCCATTAGGGTTCGCCACAGTGGATCATCTGTTTCCATTCTTTCCTGTCCTCTGTATCTTGCTCTGTCACACCAGCCACCTGCATGTCCTCTCTCACCACATCCATAAACCTTATCTTAGGCCTTCCTCTTTTCCTCTTACCTGGCAGCTTCATCCTTAACATCCTTTTCCCAATATATCCAGCATCCCTCCTCAGCACATGTCCAAACCAATGCAATCTCGCCTCTCTGACTTTGTCTCCAAACCGTCCAACCTGGGCTGACCCTCTAATACACTTGTTCCTAATCCTGTCTACCCTCATCACACCCAATGCAAATCTTAACATCTTTAACTCTGCCACATCCAGCTCTGACCCCTGCCTTTTTGTCAATGGCACTGTCTCCAACCCATATAACATAGCTGGTCTCACTACCCTCTTGTAGACCTTCCCTTTAACTCTTACTGGTACTCATCTGTCACAAATCACTCCTGACACTCTTCTCCACCCACTCAACCCTGCCTGTACTCTCTTCTTCACCTCTCTTCCACCCTCACCATTACTCAGAACTGTTGATCCCAAGTATTTAAACTCATCCTCCTTCGCCAACTCTCCTCCCTGCATCCTCACCATTCCTCTATCCTCCCTCTCATTCACACACATATATTATTTATTTATTTATATTTGTTGACCGGGAATGTCCGACTGAATGCAGGTCCATTTTCAGCGGCAGCTCGGGGAGGAAAGCTCCACAAATTAAAATATTACAGACATAGTTACAGATGAAGAATATAGTACATTCAGTAGATAACTAGCATCTGTTCTATCCACAAAGTCATAGCAGATATCAACAATTGTTACAATAAGAAGTTGCTGCCATATAATAAGTAAATAGGCATGGAAGTATCAGAGCTTGCTGTAATCAAAGGTAGTTTGTGGGGTGGAAGAAAGGTAGAGGGTAGATGGAGTAGGAGAAGTTAGAGGGGAGAGTTACAAGGGCATAGCCAGCATGTTTTTAGGTGCGCTTTAAGTAAAGCTTTGAAGTGGGTGCATGATGGTAGAGAGGTTATTGTGGGGGGGGGGGGTTGGTCAATAATTTGGCTATAGCACTGGAGAATAGTGCTTCTCCAGCAGTGTTATTGGCTCTAGTAACCTGTAATTGATTTTTGTGGATGGATTGTAGTGGTCTTGTAGTGAGATAGGGTTGGAGTAGATACTGGAGGGCTTGGACCTTTAGAGGATGGATAACCAGTTTGTGGGCGAGTGCAAGTTGATACCATTGAAGGAGGTGAGGGAGTTCTAGCCAGCCTAGTTCATTAAGTGAGAGACAGTGTTGACTGTGGTAGGATGCCCCGGTGGCGAATTTGGTGATTTTGTTGTAGCAGGTCTCGAGTTTATTTCGATCGCATTGCCTTAGGTTGGTATATATTGGAGAGGCATAAAGTAGGGTGGAGATGAAGTGTGAATTTGCAAGTGAAATCCTAGCTGTTTTGGTGAGGAGTTGCTTATTTCTGTATAAGGCTCCTAGTTTTTGGTGGACTTTGTTTATGGTCATGGATATGCGAATGTCAAATTTGCGATTGTTGTCTATTTCAACTCCTAGCAATTTTGTGTGATCTGTTGGGTGGATAGCGGTGTTGTCTTTTGCTGTGATGTTAAAGTGAGAGTTGTTTTGAGTATGTTTGGTGGGTTTTGTTTGGGTTGAGTTAACTGGGCATCAGATAGCCAAGTTTCAACAGAGGAAAAGGCATCCTGTGTGATGTTTTGCAGTTCAGGTAGGGACTGGGCTGAGCAGAAGATGGTTGAGTCATCTGCATATTGTATGAGTGTGCCATGTTTGGTGGCAGAGGTTAGATTATTGGCAAAAATAAAGAAGAGCAGGGGTCTAAGGATGGATCCTTGGGGAACACCAATAGAGACAGGTAGTTGGGGAGATATGTCATTTTGCCATACAACAGATTGCTGGTGGTCAGACAGGTAATTTTGAAACCAGTTGGTGACTGATTGAGAAACGGATAGGTTATTGAGTACAGAGAGGAGTTGTTTGTGTGGGTCCATGTCAAATCCTTTAGATAGGTCTAGGAAAGTAGCAGATGAGAGATGGCCATTGTTTTTATGGTGAAGGATAGTATTAGTAAAAGAGAGTAAGGCAGTGGTAGTGCTATGGTTTGATCAGAAACCATGTTGAGTATTAGAAAGGAGGTTGTTAGTAAGGAGGTAGTCTGAGATTTGAGAGTGAATGCATCTCTCTAGTATTTTGGAGAGTGGAGATAGAATCACTATGGGGCAGTAGTTGGTTAGTTCTGTGGAGGGGGTGCCTTTGTGAAGGGGAATGATGTGTGATATTTTCCATAGTGTAAGAATGTAGCATTCTGACAGAGATCAGTTAATCAAGATGGATACTGGGTAGACTAGGGCGTCAGCTGCAATTTGTAGGAATTCACTTGGGAGGTTGTCTACTGCTAATTTTGTGAGTTTAAGTTTAGTTAATAGTTTTCTTATGTTGGGGGTAAGAATGGGAGAACATGAGCAGAATGTGGGGAGATTACTGGGTGAAGGTGTGGGGTGTAGGGGAGGGGGGTTGTGTTGTCTAGCTAGTGATAGTACGGTTTGTGTGAAGTGAGTGTTGAATGAGGTAGCAATATTTTCTGAGGAGTGAGGAATGTTAGGTGTAGGGGTATTGATTTTACCTGGGTGGAGGATGGAGTTTATGGAGGTCCAGAATTTTTTGGCGTTGTGTTGGGAGGAGTTGAGGGCAGACTAATACTATTGGATTTTGTCCTCCTTTATTAGCTTTTTGACTCTATCGCGTAGTTCTTGGAATTTCTGTCTAGCTGAGCGGTTTTTGGTTTTGCGCCAGTGTTCCCAGGCTTTATCTCGGTTTTTCATTTCTGACCTAGTGGTTTTCTGTAGTTATGGAGAGGGCTGGGCTATGGTTCTGGTAAGTCTTATGGGGGCATGGTTATTTAGGATGCTTAGGAAGGTAGTATTGAAAGATTGGACTGCATCATCTAAGCTGAGGTAATTTAGAGGGTGCCAGTTAATTCTTTGAGGGATGAGATGAATGTGATTGGGTTAAAGTGTAGTTTTTTACTTGGTATAGGTGTTTTTTGAGTAGGAATGTTGGGGAATGATCACTGAGGCTATCTGATAGGCAGCCTGCTATATAGGACTGGGGAATCCTGCTGACTAGTATCCAATCCAGGGTAGTGTGCTTGTTGGTGTTTTTATTTATTCTCGTTGATGACTGGACTAGTTGGGTGAAGCCATGAAGGTTTAGATGCTGGGTTGAATGGTTGGCGCAACAGGATTGCCAATCAATATTGAAGTGACCTAAAATTATGGTCTCTTGAGGGAGATTGTGGGTAGTCCAGCTGAGGAGGTTTTCTAGTGGAGGGATATTTTGGCCAGGTGAGAAGTAGCATCCTATTATGCTGATGTTTTTATTTTGGTTTATTTTCAGGTTGGTATATATTATTTCTTCACTGGCAATTTGGGGAGCTGATGAGTTTAGAATCTGGATGTTTAGATTCTGTTTAAATATTATAGCTATACCACCTCCTTTCATGTTTAGTTGGACTAGTCTTAGTATGTTGTAACCATTAGGGAGGATTTGATATATTCTGTCTTAGTCCTGCTGACATTCATTCCTCTGCTCTCTAGAGCATATCTCCACCTCTCCAGCGTCTCCTCTACCTGTTCCCTACTCTCACTACATATCACAATGCCATCTGCAAACATCATAGTCCACAGGGACTCCTGTCTACTCTCGTCTGTCAACTTGCCCATCACCACTGCAAATAAGAAAGGGCTCAGAGCTGATCCTTGATGCAATCCTACCTCCACATTAAACGCATCTGTCACTCCCACTGCAGATCTCACAGCTGTCCCACTACCTTTGTACATATCCTGTACCACTCTTACATTCTTTTCTGCCACTCCTGACTTTCTCATACAATGCCACAACTCCTCTCTAGGCACCCTGTCATATGCTTTCTCTAAGTCCACAAAGACACACTGCAACTACTTCTGACCTTCTCTGTACTTCTCTATCAACACTCTCAGAGCAAACATCGCATCTGTAGTGCTCTTTCCTGGCATGAAGCTTACTATTTCATCAAAAGGAAATTGGTGATCTATAGGTTCATAAGTAAGCACTCGGCAATCAGTCTGCAGAACATTACAAGCCTGGCCAGAAAAAGCCCTATTCGAAATTTCCCACTAGCCTCAAGGAGTGCCAGATAAGATAGACCAAGGAAAATTTTGAGGCTCCCCATGCAGTTATCTAGGTTTACCCGGAAGGTGACAGGGTGCTATTCTGGTTGACATGTAGTGGAAGTATGTTCCAGAGGTGAGGAATTAGGTTGGGATATGAATCTGTCACACCATTGTGTCTTATTTATCTGCTGATGAAGGTTAGTACCTTTAACTGAGTATTTGATGACGCATTAGTTCTGTGAAGGGATAGGATAAGGTGGGATCTTTCATGACATGACAGGCTAGACAGAGATTTCCACAGATGAGTTTTTAAGAAACTGAGGACAGAAAAAGGGCTGCCAGTCTCTCCTGATAACCAAGATTTTTGAGACCACTGAACATTTCAGTTGTGAATCTCTTCAGACTCTAAAGTTATGTGATATATTTAGATAAACATGTGCCAAAAGATGCATTACATTCAATAATGGGTCTGATAATATATGAATAAAGGAGAATTAGGACTTCTGTGGAACTAGTGGAGACGCCTTTGGAAATTAGATTGTCCAGATAAAAGGATTTCCAAACTATTGTGGAGATATGATGGTCAAATGATAAAGACATCAACAAGAGTACCTACAATCGTTTACAACAGTGTCTGATTGAGGGGTGCATCTCCTATATGGTAAGTGAAATCATTTTGTTTACCAGTCTGAACTATACTACATTTTTTTACATTTTGAGACCATTGTCCTTGCAGCAATTGTTAACATGGTCTAAGCCATATTGGAGCAATTGTGAGTAAGTTGAATATGGAATAATGACACTCAGTTTACAGGCATCTGCAAACTTAGTTAATCATAGACCAGAATTACTGGCCTGAAGGTCTGAGAAATATGTGCCAAATAGGAGATGGTCCAAAACTGAGCCCTGTGGCACCTGCTACTCTAACCACTTGGGTTCTGCCAAACAAATAGTTAGCTATCCATTGCATAATATAAAGATTTATATTCAGATTTACAAGTCTATCAATAATGCCTGCATTTGGAATAGTCAGAAAGTCCTTGGTTAGGTCTAGATATGCTGTATGCATTGTATAACCACTTTCCACTGCTTCTGTCACTTTTTCAAATAACTTAATGAAGTTAAAGATGAAGGACCTTCCTTTGATAAAGCCAACTTGACAAGAGTCCATGTTTAAGAGATTTTCAACATCCAGAGTAATGAAGTCTAAGATAATGCACTCTATAACATTATATATGAATCTAGTGAGACTAATGAGTGTATAGTTAACAGCGTCCATGGTTGGGCTACCCTTGTGTAATGGCATAACAATGGCTGTTTTCCAAGATTCGGGAATGTAACCAGTAGAGAGGCATACATTAAAGAGCTTAAATAGAGGGTTCAGAATGGCACTATTTGGCATTGATAATCAGACAAACTAGTATGTTGTAAGAATCCATAGATAAGATATTCTTAGGTTTTGTCAGGGCTGAAAAAACTTGTTCCATAGTAATTAAAGGGGGGGTGGCTGGGATTGTGGAACATGGTATAGCTATAACTATGAGTGGAGTAAAATTTGCACTAAATTTGTCAGCTAGGATATTAGCTATTTCCTTTGGGTCAGATAATGTACTGTTATTCAGGACTAGCCCTGAGCACTATTGGATGCTTATTCTTAACTTCCTGACATGGTTATAAAAGATTAGCAATTATTTTTGATTTTAGGGCCTATTTTAAGTCCATACTTAACTTTGAGCTTACTAATAGTTCATTTAAGCTCTTTATTACTTTGTTCAAGTGTGCTTTTATGGTAGGTAGAATGAGCCATCTTCATAGCTCTCAAACTTATAGCACAAAAAATCCTGAACAAAAATAATGGGAGGGGGGGGCAAAGCCCCCAAAAATAGGAACTAATTTTAAATATTGCTCTTATAAACTTAGAAAAGTGACATAATAAAATGTCTGTTACAATTCATTTTTTGGATGGATATGAAGTCTGAAACTCAAATGCCTGTCATTATTTAGTGAATTCAATCCTCACTGATTTGCCATAAAAATCTGGAAAATTACACATTTTATGAGGAAAAGACCAAAAACATGAGGCAAAATTCTGGGCATTCTGTGAAACTCTGGACATTTGAGAGATATGGACCTCTTATACTCATTGTCCTTCTCTTGTTGCATAATTTATTAATACAGGTATTCCACAAAAGTTTTTTTTAATTTCTCATTATATATTTTGCAGATAGGGAGCATCTTATCAATATTATTATTTAAGTGGGAGTAGAAGTCAGAGACATAGATAGCTGCATTAGCAATAAGATCCTTCAGAGGAGGATTACAGCAGAATTTATTTAAGTCATCAAGTAACTGAATAAGGTTTGTTTTTGAGATATCCCTAAACACAGAGCTATTTACATGGGAAGTGTTATCATTTAAGGAAACGGTCACTAAATTATGGTCTGATTTAACCAGACATGGAGATACATATGGAGATGGGCAGGAAGTGACCATATTTATGAAGATTAGATCCAGGATACTGGGGCCGCTAGTAGGATGTTTAACTATTTGTGAAAGATTGTTTACAAGGAAGCACTGGCATGCCGGCCATTGACAGTGTAGGTCAGCCAGTGTATTAATGGATAGTTGAAGACACCCAGTGGAAATGCCTTGGGTTTAATGGGAATTTCATCTAATATGTTAAGATTGCTATCATGTTCAGAATGGGACATAAAGGTTATTCTGTGGTAATTAGCCTTGTTTAGGGTGATTTGGTCTTCTAGGTGTGCACACATGGTGTCCCAAGGAATTTGTTGTGAGGTGATGATATCCTTGATAAATATTGATACTACCCCACAATTGCCAGTGGGTATGAAGATGTGATAAGCATTATAACCAGGAATAGAGGGAGCACATTCTTTGCTCTGAAATGATATTTTTTGCGAAAACAAAGGCTTTACCTAGAATGTGAAAGCCTTGGTAAAAGAGGTGCATGCCATCCTTGCCAAAGCAAGAAGACTTATCAGCCATCTCATCCCAAGCTAACACAAAGTGGATCCCCCTAGAATGACAGCAACAACATAACCAATTATTAAAGACAATTATCTCATCTTTGAATCTCGACATCATTCTGGGTAATGGTAAAATACTACGCAAAGCCAGTGTCTTTCTTGGCTCAAGCACATGCATCACAAGCTCAATCATATCCTTCTGCATGTCGTTAAGGATAGAGTGCCTAAAGTCATTCACAGCCACGTGAAACATTGTCAGGTCATAATCATATCTATCAGATGGAGGGATCTAAGAACCCTTGTTTCATCCCAGATCCTAGCTCCAATAAGACACTTGTCACTCTATTCTTATTCAGCAAGGTCAGTGTGATGTCCATATACTTATAATACAGCCACTTATTACAAAAACATTACTATGGTTTGATGCAGTGTCAGTGGGCCTTAAAGGCTTTGAGTCTTCACCCTTGTGACTCTACAGGTATGCATCTTGGATGTGGGTGTGAGGGGGTGAAGGTGGGTATGTTGCTATGTATACTAATGTCTGACATTTCTTAGCCTTTTGCTTGGGAAGCGTAGGCAGTGTTCCTTAACAACCTCAGCATAAGTTGGCTTAGTGAACTGCTCTGTGCTGTATGTGTATATGTCTTGTGCTTACCAAATTTGTTCTAAAGTGAGAAGGTAGCCTCAAGTTAAGTAAACACACCCCCACACTGAATTGTTGTGAGGTAGCAATACAAAGTTTTTGGTAAGCATGGTGCTGTTACTACACTGTCTCAAAATATTTAATGCTATCATCAGTATGGCAGCAGAAGGAGAAAAACCTGACTGAGATTCCATACTGTCTAATACAGATGAAGGGGTATAAGATAGGTTAGCAGCAAGGTAACTGATGGGATAGAAAAATAAAATAAACATATATGCCCAAAGGATAAAAGAATGAGTTGTGACTACTGCAGTAGCTGCAATGTGCAAAAAAGAAATGTAAACGTGACCGACTATGTAAGATCAATAAGGAATTACTAACAGTAGCAAATTCAACTAAATAGCTTTAATCAGTAGGTTAAGTTGTTTGTACCTAGCCAGTAAAAAGAATGAACAGTGGATAGTCTAACCCAATGACTCAGACTGCAGTAACTGTGATAGTTATATTTAACATAAATGAGTCATTTCAAGTGCAGTAACAGTATATCAGTCAGTCAAGTAATAAAGGTAGACCTCAAGGGAAACTGGACCCTCTAGTGCATACTGCAAACCAGTAGCTTTAATTACCATAACACTTTAGTAATTAAACCAAGCAGAACTTCAACAATACCAGGGATCAAATAATGCAGTCAGTTACTGAGGTAAGTACTTAGTGTGCAGAACAGGCAACACTGCAGTCATGTCTTACATAATGCCAATAGTAACTGTACCAAAACACCAAGGTGCAATTGTGAAGTATTATTTAAACTTAATATTACTACAGTCATTAAATCAAAAGTGAACAGCAGTTGTTGTGTCTTTCGGCTTTTCCTGGTTAGGGGTCGCCACAGTGGAACTCCGGTCCGCTAATGATTGGCAGTAGATTTTTACGTGCCGAGTTGCTGGCCCTGACGCACAACCTTCAGCGAAGGTATGCCCATTCATGCATGTCTCCACACAGAAGATGCTCTAGCTGAGAAACAAACAGGACAACGTCGTCCTGTGAGGCGACAACGCTACCGCAGCACCACCACCACAGTATAAAAGTGAGCAGCAGTACAATACCAAAAAGGAGAAGTGCAATGCTATGTAAAGCCAAACAAGACAGCTACATAGCAAAAAGTGCTAATTTCAGCAATGTTTTCACGAGAATTGCAGTTAGTAAGTTACTAAGAGAAGATGGCTTCCCTGTACAAAATAAGGCACTATTTTGATACGGTAGGAACACTACTACCAATTATGGCTTGACCTCCATTTTTTTATCAGTGTCCATGAGGTGATCGGTTTCCCTTCATATGAAAGAGTCCTAAGTACTTCTTTCACAAGTGCTGAATTTGTTGCTTCCACATACCAGTTTGGTCATTAAGGAATGTAGGTATCAGTGTGGGCTTGAATTAAACTATTTAATGCTGATTTCTAACATGCACTATATTGAACATAGCACAGTGTTGTTATTGATAAAGTGCTGTGCAAGATTTAGTGACACCATGGTGGGAATAATAATGTAAAGGTGTGTGGTGGGGCATTACTTCACCCCCAAAAACAATTACTCTGGATCTTAGGTTGTATAATTGCACAATTTCCTACATGTTTATTTGTGTTTTTGTTTAAGTGTATTTGAGGAAAGAGTTACATCTAATTTGGGCAAAATATGTGTGCTTTAAGATTTTAGTTCAGTATTGCGCATGTATCCTTAAATGTTAATGAGATTGTTACAGGGAGTTGCATGCCATGCATAATATTTGCTTTCTACAAAGTTCAGGTCTAATACAGACTACAGTGAAGTTATAGCACATGATCAATGTGCAAGATTCACAAAGGCTTGCACGGAGTCTAAGAGTAGATTAAGACTCCATGCAGCCAACATGTCTGCCGAGCGATCCAGGAACAGCCGGCAGGGTCGTGCAAGAGAGCTCCTAAAACGACTCTTACACGGACAGGGCTAGGTTATGCAAATTACCTCATTTTCTGCTGAAAGTTATGCAAATGAGGTAAATTTGCAATCCATGAAACCCTAACCTGTCAGAGTAAGAGTAGTGTTATTTGCAGAAATGTACTCTGTTGTCAACTGAGTACCGTTCTGCAAATAGCCGTGACAGCTCCAAATAAAGGATGCATCCAGTTGAGGAAGCATGCCAATGGCCAAATATATGGCCATTGGCAATTCTACCCATTGCAAAATAAAAAAAAAATGTTTACCTCGATCTCCAAAGTTTAAGCATAGCGCAGCATCGCGCAAAAGTGCTGCGCTATAAAAACCATGAAAAAAAAAATAAAAGCCACAAATAGGGATATTACTCTAAATATTCAACTGCCATGCAAGTGAATGGCAGGCTGAAGACAACATGGCTACTGAGCAGAGGTTGCTAAGGGGGGAAGCTCAGTCTAAGAGATGTAACCAAGCATTAGTAGGCAATCCTATGCAAATGAGGGTAAGGATAGTGATTCCCAATTTCACATGGCATATGAGCAAAGTCCGTGGAGTGTAAGAGTAGGATAAGGGGAGTATCAGAGTAGAAGATAGGTGACATCATGAGGGGGTATGTATGAAAGAATATAAGCTCTTTGGAGCAGAGTGGCATGTGTTTGCTGTCAGTTACCCATCACTGGAAGAGGCGTGTCAACAGGTATCCTAGCTAAAGGCAAGAAATTGAAGGTGTATGCTATGGATAACACTAAAATTTCTTGTAGAAATGCATGCAATGTGTATGAGTGCGTGTCTGCGCCTGTAAAACCGAGTAAGACTGTATGCACGCGTGTGCGAGTGTGTAAGCTGGAGTAAGCATGTGTAAGGTTGTTGAAACCTGTGTAATTGTGTTTGCGCCTGTGTGCACGCGTTTAAGCTGGAGTCAGCAAGGTTTATGCCGTGTAAGCATGTGTGTGCGCATGTGAGCTTGTGTGCGCGTGTTTGCGCTTGTTTGCACGGCGCTGCCCCCTGTGGAAACAGAAAGGGAAAAGGAAGCACAAGAAATAGTAGGAAGTTAAACAAGGAGAACTAGCAGAGCTAGTAGGTGAAAATAATCAGAATCAGCCAATTACACAGGCAGTACAGTAGCCCAGCCCAGCCCAGCACTTAAAACTCTGCAAACAACTTTCCACTATGTTTTTCTCAGAGACACTGCAACACTGCAGTAAGCTAATAGAAGTGAAAACTGAAAAAGCTTTACTGAGACAAAGAAATGTTAGGGGCTGCAATTGCTGTTATAAGGTGACATATGCAACATGCTGAGGGTGGTGACAATGCGAATGCTGCTGAGCAACCCACAATGAGGAGATGGAGAAGAGTGTATAGGCCCAGAGTAACCTACCAGGGGCTACATGAGCTGGAGATAGTGTAGCACTATAGAGTGGACAGAGACCTCAAACAGCAAATTGTTGAGCTCTGTAGGCCATGCCTCACACACAGAACCAACAGAGGGGAACCCATCCCAGTGGAAACCAAGGTATGTGTTGGCCTAAGCATACTAGCAACAGGTACCTTCCAGAGACCAACTGGTGATATGATGGGGATTTCACAGGCATCAGCATCCAGGGTACTGCACCAGTTCCTGAATGCCATGTCAGCACATGTCGGTGATCATGTATATTTCCCCAATTCCCATGAGGTATTGGCCAGCAATATGTGCCTTTTCCAGCAAATAGCGGAATACCCTGAGGTAGTGGGTGCAATAGACTGCACGCACATATGCATCAAAGCACCAGCTGGTGAGCAGGGTAGGGCCTACTTTAACCGCAAGGGTTTCCCCTCCATCAACTGCCAGGTCATGTGTGATGCCCAGGGCATAATAATGAATGTGTGTACTGGCTTGCCTGGAAGCTACCATGATTCCCATATCTGGCATCTGCCACAGCTGTACCAGACATTTGTCAATGGGGATATCCCTCATGGTCACCTAGTGGGGGATGCTGGATATGCACTGGAGCCGTGGCTGATGACACCCATCAGAAATGCACACACACCTGAACAGGAACACCATAATGAGGCACACGCACAAACACAAAATGTAATCAAGTGTGTGTTTGGGCTGCTCAAGTCACGGTTCTGGTGCCTGGACACATCTGGTGGAGCCTTGCAGTACTCACCAACTACATGTACCCAAATCGTCATGGTATGTGCTATGCTACATAATATGATCCTGCAAAAACAGCAGCAGCAGGAGCAGCATAGGGCTAGGCCAAACAGCCCCCTACCATTGCCAAGGCCATCACAGGCAGAGAGTGACTAGGAGGGGGAACAACCTGAGCCTGCCCCAGTAGGCAGAAAGAGGCATGCCCAGTATGCTTTGGCCTTGGCAAAGAGGCAATGCATAGCATAAACACTGGCTCAGTAGGAACCCTGGAAATGATACCTCTCTCTGACTCGCACATATAGTAAAAGGGATGACTAACTTGACACTACCTGTTTTCAAACATGTATAGGGAGTGTACTATGTGCATCCGACATAGGCAGCCCTGCAGCACCACCAGAAGCATGATTGCCATGTTTTAAGCAATATAAAGCAGTGCTAAACAGTTTTTACCACTATTTAGTATATGTAAACAAAATTGCACACACTAAGTAGCACAACTTTGGGCAATGTTGAGCAATATTGGGCAACGTTCAGCAATGTTGGTTAATGTTGAGCAATGCTGGGCAAGTTTGGTCAAAGTTGAGCAAAAGCAGGTAAACATGGTCATATTTGCTTTACTGTTCCTTAAGCAGTCTGGTCTGCCCAGTATGAAAATATGAAGCAGCAACAGTCCTTAAACCCAGGATACTGTTCATTATAGTCACAGTACTGAATCACTAAACCATGACAGTATTTCACTGATCAGCCTGTATGAAGAAATGTTGATAAGTCTATGCAAAGTGTCTCATGGAAACCCTGCAGGCACAGCATAATCCCTGTAGAGTTATGACACAAAGGTGAGCCCTGCAGTAAAAATACAACTTGATTTACAACACACATATATTATAAATGTTAATATTGGGCGTGTTCACACACGTCAACAAATGTAGTGGACTTCACACAGCAATATACTGAAAGGTCACACTGGGCATGCTCACACACTTGAATAAATGAGGCAAATGTCAGGCAACAACATACTGAAAGGCCAAACTGGACATGCTCACACTCTTAGGCCATGTCTGAGTAGAGCAGTGGGCCACACGTATCTGGCAGTTGCATGTGTTAACCCAGGAACCTCTCACAATTCACCAATCCTGACTTGCGCACACAGTGATATGACAACAGACACATATATAATATATTGGAACCCTGTCATAATCAAATATGTACTACAGATGCTTAGGTTGTTCATAGAAAGTTGAAAAGCAAAGAAAATAAAAAACCTGAAATCAGTATCATCATTAAACAATTTGCACTCCAAACACCATCCAGTCCAGGTCATGGAAAGATTATCTGTGAAGGAGTCCATACAGAACCATGACACTTCCTTCAGCTATGTCATAAATAGCAATGTACACTCATATATGTCCTGAGTCAGGGCCAACTGTAAATGACTGACAATGCCAACATCCTGTCAGACAGGCCCATACATACATACCCACCTCCCACTGACAAAAGGCCCTATCATCATACCAGGAGATATCACATGTAGAATGGGTAAACAGCTCCTTCCAAAGCTGAAAACATGGCATAAATTGGATTACATTGTGCCCCTATATGTGTCATAAGTGAACTGCAGAACAAACAGATCCTGCACCTGAACAGTCTGTTGAGCCTCACCCTCTCTTCGGGATATGAAACTGTTAAATGGGTTACAGCAACATATGGCACACTACACAAGTGTTGGTGCACAACAGACCATGGGAACTATAGTCTTATAAGCCTAAGAAGTCTGATCTGCAAAGCCAAAGGCTATGGAGTCCATCATGATTGAAGTCAGAAACAGAGCTATTGGAAGCCTATAAACACACAAACCTACCAACTTTGGTTTGGTCATGGGCAGATCATGGTTCCCAAACCTGCTAGACTGTTTGCAAGGCAGCCACCTAGGACATACATCAATGAAATGAGCTACACACGTCCCACATACACTTTGATTAGCCCTTTTCCAACATCCCAGACACATGTCGTATCCACAAAATCAACAACCTGTGCATAAATATGGATTGTCATCGGATGGATTGGCAACTGGGCCACAGATAGATCACACAAGGTAAAAATTGTGGAGTCCTGTTTAAGCTGGTAACACCTGCTTTCCCCCATGGCTCAGTCCTGGGATAGCATAAAACTAAGTGCACACACATTACCATGTCTAATCTGATGATGTCAGCATCCCACACATATAGCAGTGGAAATGAAAACTCTCAGTAAAGCATATAGCGTGTCGTATTAATGCGTATTTCTCCAGTATCATAACATAGTTAAGCTGGGGTATGAATCTTGCAATTGCTGACTGTGTGTGTTGGGGGGTGTAAGTTTCTGTTTGATTTCCTTTGAGAGTATTGCCCTTTTTGGAGACTAGGAAAACACCTTAAAAGTGTTATATTTCACTCTGGCAAGTCTGATGATGTCAGCATCCTACAAATATAGCATTGGAAATGAAAACGCCAAATAATGCATGTAGCCCGTCATGTTAATGTGTATTTCTCAAGTATTATAACACAGTTAGGTAGGGGTTTGAATCTTGCAATTGCTGACTGTATGTGTAGGGGGGTGTATGTTTCTGTTTGATTTCCTTTGAGAGTATTGCTCTTTTTGGAGACTAGGAAAACACCTTAAAAGTGTTATATTCCTCTTTGGCAAGTCTGATGATGTCAGCATCCTACAAATATAGCATTGGAAATGAAAACTGCCAGTAAAGCAAGTATCGTGTCGTGTTAATGCTTATCTCTCTAGAATCATAACATAGTAAGGTTGGGGTTTGAATCCTACAATTGCTGAGTGTGTGTGGGGGTGTGCGTATGTTTCTGTGTGATTTCCTTTGACAGGAGTGCCCTTTTTGGAGACTAGGAAAACATCTTAAAAGTGGTATATTCCTCTTTGGCAAGTCTGATGATGTCAGCATCCTAAAAATATAGCATTGGAAATAAAAACTCCCAGTAAAGCATATAGCGTGTCTTGTTAATGCGTATTTCTCTAGTATCATAACATAGTTAGGTAGGGGGTTGAATCCTGCAATTGCTGTGTGTGTGATACTGTTGGTCAATGTGTTGTGGGTTTTGCTTTTACTACTGTATGACATATAAGTATAACAACAGTATGTGCATTGCACACAGCAGGTATCTGTGTGGCAAATACATATATATATATATATATATATATATATATATATATACACGTGACCTCAATTTGTTCATAGGTGTGAAGCCTGCTTTCTACATGAATACATCTGTTACCTTTGACAGATTGTGCTGCTGCTTTCTCAGACCTTTGGTCACATATGTATGCTTGTGACAAGGCCAGCCACTGTAGTGATCTGTGGAATAGGTCATGTGTGTCACACACACCCATGACAGTTTCTACAGAATAGTGTGAGTGAGGGTTCATGCCTGGGGTATATTTCAGACATGTTCAAACACAACAAAGTCTGTCAATAATGGACATTCATTATAGGTGTACAACAACTTTGTGGATATGCATACAGACCCCTTATTGCTTATGTGATACACCGAGAGACTTCAGAATACCTATGGAAATGTGAATACCAAAGGACAGATGACATAACACTTGGGTGTATGTACACATCGGTATCCTTTCTACATGTTTGGGGCTACTACCTATGTGGTACTGTCGGGATACTATGTTTAGTAAATGTGGATGACTATGCTATATTTGGCTTACAGCTTTACAGCATGGGTTGGACAACAGGTATCTGTCTGTATGATACACTTGTGGAGGATAAGTGCATCATCCGGAGAATGCATTGTAGGCCACTGTATGCATTTCCAGATGTGGACGGACATATCCCTAGTGTGTTTGCTTGTACCTAAGAGGGCTATATGCCAAACAGGAGTGGTCCCAGGAATGGGTGGTGGTCAATACTACTGGTTACTGCTATAGTATAGTACCAGAAGGATACAAATGCTACTGAGTTTCCTACATCTGTGTGTCAGTTGTCAAGATATCATCTAATGATTGGTTATAGTCAGGCTGTTGAGGTTTTGTATACTACCAGAATGCAAACCAATGACAGATAGCAACAGTATCACCCACAGCATAGTGTCAAACCATGTCATACACACATGTGTACCCAGGTTAAAACATATGTGTATTAAAATGCATACTGACCACCAATAGAAACTATGAAGTGTTGCCGCTGTGTAATACAGGGCATGTCATCCTTCCCCTGTGTCCACTATGCACGTACATGCAGACAGTGCACCTCCACCATATTCACAAATGTACACCTGCAAATCTGTACTGCATACATCACACACGTACTGTCCACCCACCAACACATGCTGCCACAACTACACACATCAGCCAAGTGGCACATGGGCGGACAATACATTTTTGGAATTAACACTGTTGTAAACAATACTACATTTATAATCATAGCTTTAATGCATCATGCCTGCTCAGATATACCTACAAGGATATCATTACACTGTACTGTTGACAACATGCTAACATTGTTACACTGCTATAAAGTCACCCTGTGCATCAGCACCATGTTAGCCTGTTCTTGCATCAGTGTTACAGATGACAGGAGGTGGCACAGTTTCATCATATGCACAGGGTGTGTTGTTGGTTTGCCAGAGCCTGACATTGACCCATCCAATCGACATGTATGTGTGTGTGTGTGTGTGTGTGTGTGTGTGTGTGTGTATGTGAGGGACAACAGTACAGCATGGGTCAATGCTGATGTGATGTGTGTGTGTATGTGTTAGCCCTAAGTGTTTGGTTTATGTGGGTGTGTCTGCATGCACACAGTTCCACCATCTGGCTGCCATATACGGGAGGTTGTAGGACAGTCACAGACTGTACCTGCCAGGCTGTACAGATCACCGTCTCTGGTCACGGACACAGCACCTGTGCCTGGCAGGGGTGCAACGGACAGTATCAGGTACTAAGCCAGACTGGGTACTATCATCAGAGGCAGAGGAATGTCGACTGGACCCATGTCCCTGCTAGGACTGACCAGAGCCACGTGCACACAGTCATCTATGATGGTCTATTGACAGCCCAGCTCCAACATTGCTGGGGCTGATACTGCCACTACAGGAGTGGCTGTGACTTGTGTGCCGTCCACGATGACTGCCAGCTGATTATGTTGCTGGCATACATCCACGTCGACATCTCTGCTGTCCTGCACTGTCCTGGCACATGGACATGACATTGCAGAGGACATCTAATGTCTCCCCCCAATGTCTATCAATGATCTCGGTGTAGTGACGAACTGCACCGGCAAGGTCACGGATACTGTCATTGATAGCGGTGTTATGGGCCCTCTGTGCCCTCAGTCCCTGTCTGGTGTACCGTTCCATACATGCCTGTGCCTGCATTACAGCCCAGAACATACCTGAGGTTGTAAGACCTGTGGGGGCATGTCTTCCAGGGGCATTACGACCAGCAGTGCTCCCACGAGAATCCCTGGACATCCACCTATGTGGTACCATTTCAGGAATCTGGGTATGGCTGCTGTGAGGGGATGCATGTGCCATAGATACCACACTATCCTGGTCAATGCCTACTGTATGCTGTCCCTCAGCAAGGCCATTGGTGATGAGGGATGTATTGGCAGTATGAATGTGCGCATAGATGGTATGGACAGCTGTGTACTGTTGATTGGCGGACCAACGACAGACCCTGTCAAACCTGCCTGTGCCACAACAAATGTTTCATCATTTCCACTATTTGTGGCAGTATCGTCAGGTTCCCTGCTGCACTCAACCAACTCAACCTCAGCACCTGTGAGAGGGAGACAGGAAACACACTTTACAATCTGTACATGATGTTAGCACACATGCACACATGAGCACATGCACACATGCACACATGAGGGTTGGGAGGGTGGCCTAATGGTTAAGGTGTTTGCCTTACAAACACAAGGTGCAGGGTTTGAGACTCTCAAGGGATAATTGGCTATGCTTAAAATGACTCGCAATGGCAGTTAGCCTAGTACTAATCTATGATCCAATGATCTATGATCCTATGAACACATGCACAAATGCACACAAGCACCCATGAACACATGCACACATGCACACATGCACACATGAACACATGCACGCACACATGCACACATGAACACAAATACACTACTCACTAAAGTAGACACACACTCACACACACACACACACACACACACACACACACACACACACACACACCAACAGCAATCCAGAACATACCCATTAGTGGTTGATGGTGGAGCACAGTATCACAAGCCAAAGAGTCCTATCACACGTCAGCATGCAAGATATGTGTTGCTTAACAGCAAGCAGCCTGAGTGTAGAGAGTCCTTGTTAATGACAGTATACATGTCTTTGATGCGTGTGTGTTGTTCAGTGATTGGCCTCACCATGGAACACAATGTGTACATGGACACAACATTGCTGTGCAAGTATTAAATGCTTTTCAATGTCCTGTGCACCATCACTCACAGGTATACATACCATGGCTGGATGCACACAATTGTCAGGTGTATAGCAATGAATGCTATGTGTTGTAGTGTAGGTACTGTAACTGGATGTAGTGTAGTACCATGATCCATCATCAGGCAGCATCATGTCATCACTCAAAGCCACTAATGTGTGCCACACTGGCAACTATCTTGCTGTACCTGAACTGCAGCACTGTGGCTACATTAACCATTTCACAGGCAGTTGTTACATGGGTATGTAAGGTGTTCAATAGGGAGCATCGCCTAACATGAATGCATTGTTTGTTGAAGGGTTTTGCACCACCCCATGATAGGCCTCTACCCCTCAGGTATAATATGTGTGCTGTGTGGATGACATTTGGGATACTGGAGTCTGACCTTACAGCAGGTGTCTAAATACACCATGTGTATCATATTAACATGTACTGTGTATGACAAGGTGGTGTATGTTGTGTGCATGTGTATTGACTCTGCCTATACAATGTCCACTACAGTGTACCACAATTGTTTGGGATGCTCTGTGTATAGCATGTGTTTGAGGCAGCTACTCATGTTACTGGGATGTGCATAGTCCCACAGAAAACATGAAGAGCATGCATTATGTGTAGGTGTTTTACATGTGTATATGGCCTACAACTCATCTATGACATGCACATGTTATTTGCCATATTAAATGTAGAACACTCACCAGCATGGGTCTGCTGTCTTGCTGTCACACCAGAGGGACCTACAAGGATATGAGACACTTTGCCAATGTCAACAACTATGGCATTGCTGCTGTGAGTTTGCAATTTTACAGTAGTACAACGGTTGACAGTAACAGGCATACAGATTATGTTCCAAATTATCAGTATTGCATAACACCAGGCTCCACATCTTCCAAATACACAGTACACATCTGACATATGCATGTTCTAACAATCGAGCTAACAGTAGTCTACAGATATGCCATGTTACCTGCACACTCTGAGTCAACTTGCTGGGTGACTCCGGCCTCCATGATGACACATGTCTGTTGTAGTGGTTGTCCAGGAGCCACCATGCTGAGGAGCAGCTCTTCCACTCTGGTGAGGGGCAGATGTGATGCTGCATCACCAACTGTGGCAAGCTGTTGTCTGCGGACATCAGAGACATGCTGCCGGACATGTCTGAATAAATCACTGCAGTGATGGCGTACCTGGTCATAAGTCCGGTTATGCATGCTACGTCATTAACCCGCCAGACAACATCTTGCCACAGTGCAGTGCACTCATGCTGGTCCTGGCTGGTTCTGGAGAACAGCAGGGTGTGATGTTGTAATAGGGTGGATATAAGGATTTCCTCCTCTTCAGGGGAATACACAGGGTTGTGATGGTGAGACATGTCCCTGGAAGACAATAAAACAATTATTGTGAGCAAGTCATGTGGCACACTTAACATTCTAAATTACAGATATCAATGAAATGCCATATATAGCAACCTATTGGCTGTAAAGTAGATACACACTTTTAATACCACACATCAGTGCTCAGCCCACAACTGCCTGACAGTGCCTGGCACATTCTATATATTAAACCATGTTCTGCACAGCAAAAAAGTGAAACCAGTATATAAGACTATACAACAGCACATGGCACACTGTATGTGATACAATGCACCACCTAGCCACAGGAGGTATATGGAAAGCTAATGCATACAGAAATATGTCATCCATTGAAATGATTGTAAAGTACAGTTACAGTACTACCAGTACTCCACACTACTTGTTGATAGCAAACCCCTAAGTAACATATGTGCACATTCATCAATATAGGTGGCATACTGCTGTACTACACTATACATGTTGCTAGATATGCACTTATATCCTGTAACACACATACGACCGAGGCCATGTTACAGGCATACCCACACACACATCAGAAATACCTACAAGACACAAAGGTATGGCAACCCAGATGAGCTTTACCTGTGTACCATACAGTACTGTGTGTCAGCACTTAGAAAACCTTATGCCTGAGGTATGTAATGTGTGAGGACTACAGGTAATAAACAAAACAGTGTTTCCAAGCAATGTGGATATACACCATGCTGTGCTGTTTATGCCTACAGCTTCAGGTAGTACTACAGTTCATATGGGATTTGTATTCAGTAGTGTTAACAATCAATAAGCATACATGTACTGCTTTATCCCACAATGGCACACTCCAGTCAACACCATGGGACTACGTCACACTGTATGCCATACTGCTTTTCCTGCATAGCAATAGCATACATATCTTTTGTGGAGATCAGAGCTAGAACACTACATACCATGATATAAACAGTTTTCCACTAGGCTATCACACAAATACACAACATTGACACATTCACCTACACATTCACCATCACACTCAGTCAACCTCACATAGCAATTAATGCAACATGTACATGCGTGGGTGTATCGGGTCCTAGGTAGATCATAGGTTATTAGCCGTAGGGCCTGTAGAAGCCTAGCCATATGGTACCCTGTCCTTCAACACAAATGTAATTTATGTTCATGTGCCCCTGTCATGCAGAGCCACAGAGTTGATTCCCGGGTTGTATTTCCTATCTCACATCCATTCATCATGATTATTCATGACGACTGCTAATGAGGACCTTTCTTTGCTATTGATAGGTAGTTAGTTCCAGAGTATGGTATGTGTCTGAGATGAGAATGTACCATGCCAGCATGTTCTGCTTTTTGACATTACAAGGTTTAGATCAGTACAGTGTGTAGCTTGTAGAGATTTTGATCTGTTTACATGAAGCATGTGCAACACCTGTGGGTTTGGCATAGCTTCATATGTTAGGCAGAGGTTGGCTCTGGGTAGGTGGTATGTGACACAGTGTAGCTGTGGTTTTGGAAGACAGTCTGCATAGGGCATCTTTTTGAGTCTGGTAATACTCTTTGTGGTGTTTGTGCCTGGTGTCTACAGTTGCTGAACATGTCTTCTGAGGTACATACCAAAAGGACCATTGTACTCTATGATGGGTTTTTTAACTGATGAGTAGGGTGGAGCACTGACCTCTTATTCCATGGATGACACACCTTTTGTGATGACATGTGGACTGTACACAGTTTAAATGACTAGTGTGGCACTGTGATTATCAAAAGGGACACTGCTGTCCACCTGTGTCCCGTGGTCTCTTATCACACTTTTGGTGTTGAGTAAACTACCACCTATGTGGTAGTTCATGGGAACAGGGATTTTAACAATAGGGATGGCAATACATTTACAACATTGAGCTTGAGCGTACATATAAACATCCATTGGTGTACATATAGATTTACATGTAGGCACATATACAGTTCACCGCTCATGGTGGGAATATCAATTATGCAAGGGTTGAGAGAGATACAGTTATGTAATAATTTTGCACAGTCTTGTGCAGAATGCATTGAGGGTATTCTCAGGCCATGTATCTTTAGCAGGACTCCCTGTCTGGAAGACTAAAAACTTAGCAAATCATACCCACAGTGTTTAAACACCACATGTCATATACCAGCACTGTATGCTGTCTTGTTTGCCACACACTACAACCTACATGAAAATATGCACATAACAACCTTCACCAACATATATATGTCCACCTTTCACAAACAGTTGCAGTATGTCCCTTGCTCTATGCACATGTTAAGATGCTAATATATCTGACACATAAATATCTCTACATATGTGTGTGCCATACACACACAAGGTACACACTGTTGTAAGTCCGTAGACCTCACGGATGACCTGTTGGGCCTTGCTACAACATGAACAGTTGTCACATGTGTGCATAACAGTAATATTACAGGGAGTATTTAAAGCTGCTAATGCTACATTACTATACTAGCCTGGTACAGCAGTTGCCAATGCTAAGCTACATATTATGGGCGGTGCAGTGGTGCAGCGGTTAATGCTGTCACCTCACAGCAAGAGGTTCTCTTGTTCGATTATCGGCTGGGGTGCCTTCTGTGTGGAGTTTGCATGTTCTCCCTGCATTTGCGTGGGTTTCCTCTGGGTACTCTGGTTTCCTCCCACATTCTAAAGACATGCTTCTGGAGCATTTCTCCCCGGGCCTCTGCTGAAAACAGGATCTGTGGAACCTAGTCGGACTTTCCCGGTCAACAAATGTTAAATAAAATAAAAATAAAATAAAAACATTATATGACTATCATGCATGTGTTACTCTGTCACATCCAGGTTTATATAACTGTTTGCACTACTCCCCCAGACAGCCATTATACACAGTACTGTACAGAACATAGATGACGTGATCAGATGTTTGACCTTAAATGCTGAGCTACATTTGTCACAGTTATTTCCCACCGCACACAGCTACACACTAATTTGTCCATGGCAGTAGTCATGCATGGCATCAGTGCATACATACCTGCCACATATGCATGTTTCAAAGTATTTACAGTACTCTTCATAAACATCTACTACTTGCTGGTAATCACATATCTGTAACATACCTGTTTGTCACTTTCAGGTCCGTCTGTGTATGTTTTGACAATTTTTTTTTTTTTGTGTTATTTAAGTAAAGATTGATTTTACTTAATTTCTTTTGGTTATTAATTATTTTTTTTTACTTAATTAATACATTTGGTTGTTAATTCACTCAAGTCTTTTTACTTAATTAAACTTTTGTGTTATTAAGTAATAATTATTTTTTACTCCTACCCACGTTCAGTGATGCTTTAACACATGCAATGTAATGATTGCATGTGGGGATAGCAAGTACAGTCTGCTTTTATAGGTATCTGCACATGTGCATGTGATGACCTCTGCACCAATTGTTGCCCAGCATTTGGTAAATGCATACAGCCTGCTGTGTGGTAATTGCAGTACTCACTGTCATAGCAACCCAATGCTATAAATTGCTAAGTTTTGTAGGTGTAGCCCTTTCAGATTTCCAGAGTGGGACCCAAGTTTGTTTGCTGTGGACATTGTTGTTTAAGTCAGAAGGTTGGTATACTTCTTATATCTGAGGCTAGAGGTGTAGACAGTGATGTACATGTTGTACTCAGACCTGACTGTTGGCACTTCCAGTACAGAGCTATCAGTGTAGAGTTTAACTCACCCCTACAAATGCTTACACAAGATATATGTGAGTATGTAGTTTCTTTTCTACTTATGTACTTAACTGCCATACAAAAGTAGTTATTGAGAAGTATTCTTTTGACACATGAACTGTTTGTGAACTGTTATACTGTGCATATTGATGTACTGACTTCTGCAGGGTTTGTGTATTTTTATTGTTGACATTAGCACAGGATTCTCAGGAAAACTGGACAATTCCACTACAGAGTATGCCTACCTACATCCTTGGTTGACCCTAAACACACACATATTTAAAATTTGGGGGGGGTGCAGACATACAGAGAGCATTACGTCTTATTGTGTGAGTGTTATCTTACTGGACTTAAAGGATTGGTGTGTACCTGTTAGTTTATCAAGGCAGGTGGTATGTCTGCATAGTTCCCAACTGTGAACCTATTCAGATGGTAGCCAGATGTTAGCTTGTTATTCTTTGTCTCTGCAACCCACAGGTGTTTTCAGCACTGGTACAATGGCATTGTTACAGTCAGTTGCTACCAGTACATGGCTACATCCTTTGGTATTTCTGTGTTGTACTCCTACATAAGGGTATGCTTGTGGAAGTCCTCACAAAGCTATTTGCAGAGTGTGTAACAGCAGATAAGCTGATATGCCTGTGTGTTTGTGCCTCTGCCAGGCCTATGATACACTCAGATACATATTTGCCTGGAGTAAAGGATAGGTAGTTAAAAGTGAGGTACACCTTCCAAATAATAGAGACAGTAAATGTAGACTTGAGTGAAGCACTGCATATGGATTAGTACTCCTTTTATGAAGTACAAGCAGTGTCTACTGTTATTATTGTCATTATTCATTGTGTAATACACCACCTCTCTGACTAACGTCAGTACTTTTCAGAGGGATTCAGAGGGATACAGCTAAAATATGTTTCACAATCAGGGACATCACTAAAAAGTAGTCACAGTTAGGGAGTATGGCCTCTTCCCTAATCAGATATGCCAGTGTTTATCCTGCTATGATACTGTGTGGGGGTTGTAAAGTGCCTCTATAACATTATTTGCTGCTAGAATGGCTGCTTCTCTTATCACAGTCATGTAATGCAATTCCACAACTATTGCTGGTAAAGATCCACAGAACAAGCTTTGTGTTATGGCCTTCATATTTTTCCTTTACATTCACTCATTGTATTGCATGATATATTTATTTCAGCACCAAGTTATGGTATATCTGCTGTGGCTTAGTGGAACTTCATGCAGTCAAGTGTGTCCAAGGTCTTGTGTTTGAGACTGACAGAGGTATTTTATTTTGCTGCTGAGCAGAACAAGGGGCCTGACATACAGAGTGATTAAGGCACTTTTAAGAAGTTGTAAGTGGGATTGCGCAAGTTTGCATGATGCTTACCGATCCTAAGCTTAGCGCACACATGCGCACACTCATTCAAACCCGCTAACTACTGCTTAAAAGCGCTTACTCCCGCTAACCCCGCGCTAATTTCTTTGAAAGAAAAGAAAATGGGGAGATAGGAAAGTGGTGAAAAAGGGGGCACAAAGAGGGAAAGACAGTGGGGAAACCAGCTTGGGATGTGCAGGACAGGTATAGGGAAGGTCCATAACTGCCCATTTCTTTACCAGCAACAGCTGTGCACATGTTACAAATTTGGAGTGAAATTTGAAACCTTCCACCCCTGAGAGAAGGGTGAGGACAACAAAGTATGTTGTACTGCCAATTCTAATTATCAGTTTACATGTCCAGCAGACATGTGTGCGAAATGGGCAGCTATGTATGGGGCGTAATTTTTTTGTGGGAACAGATTGCCCCTTTTTTTTTTTTCAGGTGAGAGTGGAATGCGAGTTAGAGGAAGTAGGTATATTTGGGGAGGTAGGTTGGGGAGGTAAACAGACAAGGCAAACAAGATGCATACAGGGGTGGAGTATGACACATGGGGTGGTTGAACACAATTGACGGGGACGGATGTTTGGAAATTGCAAGCCCATGAGCCCACATATGGTAACAGTGGGACTGAGATCCCCACCCATGGGCAGTCACCACTGCACCTTCACAGCCCCGAGGGTAGCTGTGCTGGGAGCTGCGTAGGAGGGGCAGGCTCACCCATGAGTTGTGCCACTCTCGCCTTGAGCTGGCATAGGGGATCAGCGACTAAACGCTGGATCTCCCTACGCACCACAACCCGGACCCTTCGGAGGGTGACAGGTGGCCCTTCTCCGCCCACGCTTGCAGGGGGGAATGAGCCCCGTCTCCTGCAGCACTTCCACCTGAAGGTGGCACAGGACCAACTGAGGAGGGTAGCCCAGGCTGGGCACAGGACCTGCTGGTGCCAGGTGCAATCGCCAGCTGAGGAGGGACAGGTGGGTCCGTGGGGACCGGCCTTCCCATACATTCTGTGATTAGGTGTGTTTAATTACAACATAGACAACAGCATTCCAAATTAGTTGTAACAGCATGCAGTAATATTCCCATTAATCCAACACACCAGGGTTCCAACAGTTGAACAGCAAGCATAACACATGCATATATTGAATGACAGTGGACATTACAACAGCATGCAGGGATGATTGGTGGCAACAGGCCTCCAAGATTGTGGTGTTTGAACAGGGCACATGCATCAAAGTAAATGCAGGTATTTATAGAGCAATACGATATATGTCCCAACAAATGATTTCAGATTAGACATACCCATTGAGGTGTGGAATTGCATTGTTTATGCACATAGAGTAGGGTGTAAAAAGAAACCTCCATTAACATCTTATAAGTACTTTTACTCTACACTACATTCGTATTGATTGCAGGTGTATATCCCCTACATGTATTATTACACTAGGCAACATGCATTAGGTTGTGTAATGGGTTTGGCTATTTCATTATAAACCTGACCTATATCTGACATACTAACTGCCCAAGATGCAGATTTTACTGCTACATAGTTATATTTTTTATTTATATGTATGTATCTACATATCTGGATGTGTTCACATGACATTTTCAGTTACATTTCTACAGAACCCTACATTTCATGTAGCACACTCACATTTCTGGGGAACACATTGACAAGCTACTCATGTGCCAGATTTACCTATGCATGCCAGCCATTTACTGACTGTTCATAGGTTCATAGGTTCATACTAGGCTATCTGCCCTAGGGCATTTATAAGCCTAGCCAGAGTGTGTTTGGCTTTCGCCACCCATTTTAAATTAATTTTGCTATGCCCTTTTTCGAGGTTAGTATACTGTGCCTCTGTCTAACAATGACACAGAAGTGATACCCGGGATAAACCTACGATCTCCCATCCACTCATCAAGATTCCTCTTGAAGAGAGTCAATGAGGGACTCTGCCTAACCTGGACTGGGATTTTATTGCGAGTGAAGGGAGCCTCTGGCTTATGAATCTGTCCCTCCAGCATGTCCTATTTATTTCAGTGCTGAGGTTCAAGTCTCTCAAGCGTGTAGCTCGATGGGATTTGGATTTTCTGAGGTGCAGCATGTCCATTAATTCCGGGTTGGACATGGCTTTATATGTCAGGCACAGATTGCCTCTGAGCAGGCGGTATGCCACTGAGTAGAGCTGGAGTTTCTTTAACCGGGCAGCATATGGCATCTGTTTGAGCCCTTTGATCCTCTTGGTGAGGTACTTTTGGGGTCTTTCCAGTTGCTGCAGGTGTCTGGTAAGGTACATCCCAAAAGGGGCATTGTACTCAATTATGGGCCTGATGATGGATGAGTAAAGAGGCACGATGACCTCCCCTGATCTAGAAGTGAATCCCTTCATGATTAGGTGGGCTATATAAAATGTTTTTCTAACCACTTTGGCCACGTGGTTGTCAAATGAGAGATTGCCCCAGGTCCCTAATTACCTCTTCTGTACTTAATGGATTACCACCTATGTGGTAATTTGTGGGCACCTTGTTTTTGCCAAAGGGGATGACTATACACTTTTTGGTGTTTAGCTTGAGGCCATGGCTCTGGCACCAGTTGTCTGTTTCTATGAGGCCCTTTTGGAGGATACTTGTGTCGGCTGGAGAGTCGATTATGGCACCCAGTTTGCAGTCATCTGTGAACTTGGTCAGCCACAGTCCTTCCATGTTGGCCTGTACCTCCGAGAAATATATACCGAACAAGAGACGTCCCAGGACTGAGGACTGTATATATGCTTCACAGCTACTGGCACTTCCTTCATCCACTTTTTATGGGACTGCCCAACTGTGGGTTGACAGCACTTAATACATCAGTTCTATTTATTTAATGCAAGGGTACAACAACATTTCAAAGTAAGTGACACAGACACACTCCAAGTATTATACCTTTATTACTTACATTGCACACTTTTCTACAGTCTCTCTCCTTTATTTGATATTACAGTGCATACGGAAGACTTATTCAAGACATATTATACCTTTATTAATAGGTTACAACACTCTTTTTCAGCCTCGCTCACTTATTTTATATGCCAGTACATGCAGAGATATTATTCCAGACTTATTTTACCTTTATTAATGGGTTACTACACTCGATTTCTGGCTCTCTGACTTATTTAATATAACAGTACAGGCAGAAGAATTATTCAGGGCATTTTATGCCTGTATTATTGGGCTACAACACTTTTTTCAGGCTCTCTCACATATTTTATATAACAATACACGCAGAATAATTACTAACCTGCTGGGTGGCGCAGCCTTAGCAGCCTATCTGCATAGGCTTGCTGATTCGCAGCACGGACACCTGCAGCTGTGAAGTAAATGAAGGAATATTGAGACATACCTATCCATTATATAGACTATATTAGCATGTCTTACATACTGCATTCCATGGCTACCTACTCAGTAGTGGGGCATCTTGCATGTGACGGGCCTCCTGGATCCATTGGTTCAGTAGGTCCTGCTTCCATCTCTTCAGGTCTCCATGGTGGTGACGGACCTGCTCACCAGTCCGAGGGATGCCTGTGGCACTGGTGAGATCATGAGCTAACCGGTTCTAAGCCTCTGCTTTGTACTCCATCCCTTGGAACTGGCCGTGCAGGAGTCTAGACTCATTATAACCACAGCGAACGAAGTCCAAGCCACTCAGGAACTAAAAGTTTGCTAACGTATTTTATTAAGACCGTTTTCGCTCCTCAGAAACAAGAAGCTTCTTCAGACATAGAAAAAGGCGCCAAAGCACTTTTTTAAATACAACAACTTATTGTTTGAATGATGTCATATCCTTAGCAACAAGTAATTTGTACAAAACACTTATTAAAAATATAAGAAATGTATGTATATAAAAAACAATCAACCTAGACCAACATACCAACCAAAAACAGATGGTTCAAACATCTTAAATGTTTTTAACTATTTTTAAAGATCAATAAAATGTGTTTCCTTACTAAAATATATAGTTAAACAGAAGTCACTATACAGCACCTATAAACCAGTACATGTAATCCTTAAGAAAAAATATCAAATCAAATGTTGATTGAACACCTTTTCACTTAGTTATAGTGACAATATTATAAAAATTATACAACTTGTATAATACTTTATAAGTTGTTGAAAATCTACCTTTTGGGTAAAAATCAAACTATTCATGACTCCATTAATTCCTGAACACACTTATTTAAATAAATGGTGGACTACTTAATTCCTTAAATAACTTTTATATTTTAAAATTACAGAGATGTTGCAGGCTTCATTCAACCCAGGAGGGGAAAAAGCATTTAATAATAGCTGCCATTCTAACTCTTTAATTTCGAGAAGGAGAGACTGAGGGCCCCCCCTAATTCCAACTTTAACTAAATCAATGCCCATAAAACAGAAACTATGTCCGGCATGATCTAGGACATGTTTTGAAAGGGCATTGTCAGTTTTTTTATTTTTTATGGCGTAATTATGTTGGTAAACACGGTCCCGCAACCTGCGGTCCGTTTTACCAACATAAAACGCAGCACAACAATTACACAATGCAATGTAAACAATTGATTTGGTATCACAGCAGATCTTCTGTTTGATGTAAAATTTTTCTTTCCTTACAGTAAAGGAGTTTCCTGTTTTCAGTAATCTGCACCAATTGCAAAACCCACAGTTAAAAGTCCCAGTTTGTCTCGATGGAAGTGCACTAAGATCTCCGGTTTGCAACAGTTCTTTTAAATTTTTCCCCCTCTTAAATACAAAAGAGGGAAAAGAACCCAAGATTTCCACTAAGTGGGCATTGTTTACGATAAAGTGCCAATTTTTTCTAATAATTGTACACATACTGTCAATGTGTTTATTGTGTGTAATGATAAAGCTGATCTTAAAATCCTGGGTTGGGCAACTCTTGTCATGCTCACTATTATTATCTTCCTGTGAAGGGAGATTTAATTCGCTACTAATTATAGGGGTTGCCAAAACATTAGTGTCTTCGAGGTTACCTGATTTAGGACCTTGAAGGAGTGGTTGGTAGAACCCTGATGTCCTTTTAAATGATACTTCAGTAATTAAACTATCAAGGAGTTCAGAAGGATAACCCCTATTCAAGAACATACACCTAAGCGTGGAACACTCATCATCAAAAGCAGTTTGGGTATTACACATACGTGTCGCTCTCACTAATTGGCCCTTGACAATGGACTTTTTCTGCTTCCATGGGTGGTTGCTAGAAAAATGTAAGAAAGCATTACAATAGGTGTGCTTTCTGAAAATGCTGGAGAGAATTCGGTTGTCGTGAAGGTCCTTGACAAGTTTAACATCAAGATAATCAATCTCACTAGGAGAAAAGTGGTGTGTGAATGTTAAAAAAGGACATGATGCATTCATTCTCTCCATTAAGTTGGTAACAATATCCAGGTCTCCTTGTATTAAAATAAACACGTCATCTAAGAAACGCGTGTAAAATTTATTTACCTCTTTAAACTGGGTATCTTTAAACAAGAATGTTTTTTCCCAGTAGGCAACCACTAAATTAGCGACACTCCCTCCACATGGGGAGCCCATCGCAATACCCCTTTTCTGAAGGTAGTAACTATTATTGAAAATGAAAAAGTTGGACGATAGAATGATATCAAGGAGGATAGTGACCACGTCAATTTCATCCTTCGGAGCTCCTAAATCAATTAACATCAATTCAACCCACTCCACGGCCTCTTGATGTGGTATACAGGTGTATAAATCTACCACATCAATTGTTAGGAAGTTATAGGAGGGGTTGAAGGGGATGTTGTTGATGGACCCCAAAAAAGACCAAGAGTCTTTACAGATCTGAGGTAGGAGCTTAAGGTATTTACTTAAGATGTAAACAACAACCTTAGCACTAGGGTGGGTAATACAACATCTCCCATCCACTAGGGCACGCATAGGTGGGTCCACCAAATTTTTATGAAATTTGGGGATCCCAAACATGACTGGTACCCTAGGGAAGGAGATGTTGATGAAATTGAAGGTTTCGATATCAGTCCTCCCTTCAATAAATAGGTCACTAAAATACCCTTTGATTCGGTTGTATTGACCTGAAGTCTCATTTAGGGATGAAGTTTCATAAGCTGGTGAGTTTAATACTTTAAGCATTTTTAAATTATAATCCTCTTTGTCAAGTATAACTAGGCCCCCACCTTTATCTGGTTTAATCACCCTAATTGGTGAATTACCTAGATTTTTCAAGCTTACCCTTTGTTCGAGAGAAATGTTATTTTTATTTTCAAACCATTTAATATTCTCGAACAATTGTCTGAAATCAATTTATAAGCATACTCAAATGTTTGCAAGATGGGATGTAGGGGATTAAATGTACTTAACATTTTAAAAGGATGTTTGTCTTTAACAGAGTCACCATTAAATAAAACTTTAAGGTTTAAGCTGCGTACAAAACATTTGAGATCCATCAAACACTTAGGCAAACAGATCTTCTGGTCAGGAGCGAAGGATAAATAGCCAACAGTTCAATTAATTCTTGATCAATGTTGACTTCTGAAAAGTTGTATACTGTGAAGTCACCTTTTTTGTTTGTCAGAATTATGGGTTTACCAGTAGGAAAAACAGTAGGTTCTATTTCTAATTGTTCTGATTGTTTTTCCGCTGGTTGTACTTCCGCCCTAAAAAAGGTTTGTTTTGATTTTTATAGTTAGGGTAATACCCATTTTTGTTGTAATTAGTTTTTATTCTGTCGCTTCTCCTGGGTAAATGAGAAGATGGACCTTCATCACCATCCTCGTTTTCAAGTTCATTCTCGTCCACCAAAGCTGGAAGGGGGGGCAACATCGCTGTCATTAAAGTTTTTAGAATGTAGTCCACTTCCATTTTGAGGCACTTTAGTATTCTTGGTCAAATTTGGGCAAGCCATCTCGGTGGCATATGCTTGCCGGTCCCTCAGTAATTTTTTGTTTTTATTTGTCTTTAATTTGACCAACAATGAGTCTATACTTTCAAAAATCCGGTTGTAATCATATTTGTACCGGAGAAAGTTTAAGTCTGTTTTGATTTTATCATCAAGGGCAGTAGTTTCTAACAACAGTGAGTCAATTTGTTTTTCGTAATGTTTAACCATGACACCTAATAATTCAAGGCCTTGTTTATTTAAAACACATACTAGTTCATCTATAAATGAAGGGTCAGAAAATAACCCGGTAGGAGCGAAAGAGTTCCTCAAGCCTTTAGGCACAACACTTTCTCTAATGCACTGTTTAAAATAGGAAACTTCAAGTTGTAGTTTCCTAATTTTTAGCATATTATTGTCCAATAGTTTTAAATTGATAGCAATGCTCTCATCAGAGTTACCTGAGAGTCCAAGAGCCATGGCCGGCGGGCCCGAGGTAGAATTAGAGCCAAACGCAAACGCTTCGATGTTTTTAGCCCATTCCCCAAGCGAGGGCACGCCAATAAGCCCAAAATCAACACTGGTAACGTCCGAAGTGTTAGTGCCGTAGTTTACACCAAGCACAGAGCCATTTCCACCATGCCGGTTAGCACCATCTGTATGATTTAATGAAGAAGGTAGTCTTGTCCCTGCTGATGTTTCTGCAGGGTTAAAGCTCAACCGAGGGCTAGTTGTCCTCTGTCCTTGCCCCGGTTGGAGTGAAACGGATGATCCACTCTCCGATCTCATCGCGTTGCTGGTCGGTTGAATAAATGAAGTGTTCCGGATATTTTGTGCTCCGTTAGATTCAATCCTATCCAGACGTGAATTTAGGGAGTCAAGGCGTTGGGTTAAAAGCAAAAGTAGATTTTCAACGTTAGTTTGATCACCCGTAGGAGGAACATCCGTGGAAGGGGTGTTCCCAGTCTCAAAAAGAACCGGAGTTCTTGGGCTTGACATTCCGCGAACAAACAAACTAGCGAAAGCAACAAATAACAAAACCAACTATAACCACAGCGAACGAAGTCCAAGCCACTCAGGAACTAAAAGTTTGCTAACGTATTTTATTAAGACCGTTTTCGCTCCTCAGTGCATTAGAGAAAGTGTTGTGCCTAAAGGCTTGAGGAACTCTTTCGCTCCTACCGGGTTATTTTCTGACCCTTCATTTATAGATGAACTAGTATGTGTTTTAAATAAACAAGGCCTTGAATTATTAGGTGTCATGGTTAAACATTACGAAAAACAAATCGACTCACTGTTGTTAGATACTACTGCCCTTGATGATAAAATCAAAACAGACTTAAACTTTCTCCGGTACAAATATGATTACAACCGGATTTTTGAAAGTATAGACTCATTGTTGGTCAAATTAAAGACAAATAAAAACAAAAAATTACTGAGGGACCGGCAAGCATATGCCACCGAGATGGCTTACCCAAATTTGACCAAGAATACTAAAGTGCCTCAAAATGGAAGTGGACTACATTCTAAAAACTTTAATGACAGCGATGTTGCCCCCCTTCCAGCTTTGGTGGACGAGAATGAACTTGAAAACGAGGATGGTGATGAAGGTCCATCTTCTCATTTACCCAGGAGAAGCAACAGAATAAAAACTAATTACAACAAAAATGGGTATTACCCTAACTATAAAAATCAAAACAAACCTTTTTTAGGGCGGAAGTACAACCAGCGGAAAAACAATCAGAACAATTAGAAATAGAACCTACTGTTTTTCCTACTGGTAAACCCATAATTCTGACAAACAAAAAAGGTGACTTCACAGTATACAACTTTTCAGAAGTCAACATTGATCAAGAATTAATTGAACTGTTGGCGTTTGGCTTATCCTTCGTTCCTGACCAGAAGATCTGTTTGCCTAAGTGTTTGATGGATCTCAAATGTTTTGTACGCAGCTTAAACCTTAAAGTTTTATTTAATGGTGACTCTGTTAAAGACAAACATCCTTTTAAAATGTTAAGTACATTTAATCCCCCCCTACATCCCATCTTGCAAACATTTGAGTATGCTTGCGAAATTGATTTCAGACAATTGTTCGAGAATATTAAATGGTTTGAAAATAAAAATAACATTTCTCTCGAACAAAGGGTAAGCTTGAAAAATCTAGGTAATTCACCAATTAGGGTGATTAAACCAGATAAAGGTGGGGGCCTAGTTATACTTGACAAAGAGGATTATAATTTAAAAATGCTTAAAGTATTAAACTCACCAGCTTATGAAACTTCATCCCTAAATGAGACTTCAGGTCAATACAACCGAATCAAAGGGTATTTTAGGGACCTATTTATTGAAGGGAGGATTGACATCGAAACCTTCAATTTCATCAACATCTCCTTCCCTAGGGTACCAGTCATGTTTGGGATCCCCAAAATTCATAAAAATTTGGTGGACCCACCTATGCGTGCCCTAGTGGATGGGAGATGTTGTATTACCCACCCTAGTGCTAAGGTTGTTGATTACATCTTAAGTAAATACCTTAAGCTCCTACCTCAGATCTGTAAAGACTCTTGGTCTTTTTTGGGGTCCATCAACAACATCCCCTTCAACCCCTCCTATAACTTCCTAACAATTGATGTGGTAGATTTATACACCTGTATACCACATCAAGAGGCCGTGGAGTGGGTTGAATTGATGTTAATTGATTTAGGAGCTCCGAAGGATGAAATTGACGTGGTCACTATCCTCCTTGATATCATTCTATCGTCCAACTTTTTCATTTTCAATAATAGTTACTACCTTCAGAAAAGGGGTATTGCGATGGGCTCCCCATGTGGAGGGAGTGTCGCTAATTTAGTGGTTGCCTACTGGGAAAAAACATTCTTGTTTAAAGATACCCAGTTTAAAGAGGTAAATACATTTTACACGCGTTTCTTAGATGACGTGTTTATTTTAATACAAGGAGACCTGGATATTGTTACCAACTTAATGGAGAGAATGAATGCATCATGTCCTTTTTTAACATTCACACACCACTTTTCTCCTAGTGAGATTGATTATCTTGATGTTAAACTTGTCAAGGACCTTCACGACAACCGAATTCTCTCCAGCATTTTCAGAAAGCACACCTATTGTAATGCTTTCTTACATTTTTCTAGCAACCACCCATGGAAGCAGAAAAAGTCCATTGTCAAGGGCCAATTAGTGAGAGTGACACGTATGTGTAATACCCAAACTGCTTTTGATGATGAGTGTTCCACACTTAGGTGTATGTTCTTGAATAGGGGTTATCCTTCTGACCTCCTTGATAGTTTAATTACTGAAGTATCATTTAAAAGGACATCAGGGTTCTACCAACCACTCCTTCAAGGTCCTAAATCAGGTAACCTCAAAGACAATAATGTTTTGGCAACCCCTATAATTAGTAGCGAATTAAATCTCCCTTCACAGGAAGATAATAATAGTGAGCATGACAAGAGTTGCCCAACCCAGGATTTTAAGATCAGCTTTATCATTACACACAATAAACACATTGACAGTATGTGTACAATTATTAGAAAAAATTGGCACTTTATCGTAAACAATGCCCACTTAGTGGAAATCTTGGGTTCTTTTCCCTCTTTTGTATTTAAGAGGGGGAAAAATTTAAAAGAACTGTTGCAAACCGGAGATCTTAGTGCACTTCCATCGAGACAAACTGGGACTTTTAACTGTGGGTTTTGCAATTGGTGCAGATTACTGAAAACAGGAAACTCCTTTACTGTAAGGAAAGAAAAATTTTACATCAAACAGAAGATCTGCTGTGATACCAAATCAATTGTTTACATTGCATTGTGTAATTGTTGTGTGTTTATGTTGGTAAACGGACCGCAGGTTGCGGGACCGTGTTTACCAACATAATTACGCCATAAAAAATAAAAAAACTGACAATGCCCTTTCAAAACATGTCCTAGATCATGCCGGACATAGTTTCTGTTTTATGGGCATTGATTTAGTTAAAGTTGGAATTAGGGGGGGCCCTCAGTCTCTCCTTCTCGAAATTAAAGAGTTAGAATGGCAGCTATTATTAAATGCTTTTTCCCCTCCTGGGTTGAATGAAGCCTGCAACATCTCTGTAATTTTAAAATATAAAAGTTATTTAAGGAATTAAGTAGTCCACCATTTATTTAAATAAGTGTGTTCAGGAATTAATGGAGTCATGAATAGTTTGATTTTTACCCCAAAAAGGTAGATTTTCAACAACTTATAAAGTATTATACAAGTTGTATAATTTTTTATAATATTGTCACTATAACTAAGTGAAAAGGTGTTCAATCAACATTTGATTTGATATTTTTTCTTAAGGATTACATGTACTGGTTTATAGGTGCTGTATAGTGACTTCTGTTTAACTATATATTTTAGTAAGGAAACACATTTTATTGATCTTTAAAAATAGTTAAAAACATTTAAGATGTTTGAACCATCTGTTTTTGGTTGGTATGTTGGTCTAGGTTGATTGTTTTTTATATACATACATTTCTTATATTTTTAATAAGTGTTTTGTACAAATTACTTGTTGCTAAGGATATGACATCATTCAAACAATAAGTTGTTGTATTTAAAAAAGTGCTTTGGCGCCTTTTTCTATGTCTGAAGAAGCTTCTTGTTTCTGAGGAGCGAAAATGGTCTTAATAAAATACGTTAGCAAACTTTTAGTTCCTGAGTGGCTTGGACTTCGTTCGCCGGAGTCTAGACTCATGACGGTGGACAAGGAGCCAAACCATGTATTTTGACTCCTCGATGCCCCAGCGTTGCGCTTGAAAGCTAGTACCCTCTCCAGCACCAGATATTCTAACTGCAGATGGGAGCTACAATCAGTTATGGTGAGTATTCCCGCCTATGAAGTTTAAATATGCTGCATTTCCCACAATTTTTTGTGATTGGCCATTTTTGAAAATTCTCGGCTGACTGTAGACCTGCTTAGCAATGGTTAATCTACCATTTATAAGTATATGTATGTTAACAGTGGATGTTTATCCTAAGCTGTCATGACTTAGTGGTTCAGTACTTTAATTATGGTGCACAGTGTCCCGGGTTCGAACCTTGTCATTGCTTTTTATTTTACTACTGTCCAGACAGGCTAGGGGGTGTGGCTGTGTTTAGGCATCTTTGTTCTACGTTGCTCCACGTTGCTCCATGTTGCTCCACATTGCCCTACGGTGCGCTGGGTAGCACGGTGTACAGCTCTGCGCAAACTTATTGTGCTGGGTAAAGCACTGCTTAGCTATGGGCAACTATATTGCGCTGGGTAAAGCGCTGCTTAACTACGGGCAACTATATTGTGCTGGGTAAAGTGCTGTTTAACTACGGGCAACTATATTGTGCTGGGTAAAGAGCTGCTTAGCTATGGGCATTTATATGTCAAGATCCTTCTTACATTTCTATATATACATTTTGTTCACTGATATATAGGCCATTTCAATGCTTTTTAGTAAAATTTTATTCATATATGTCAGGAATTATTTTATATACTAATTTAAAACATAAAATAGAAAGGGGAGTGGTGGGACTCGAAATGTGAATGCCTCCTCTTTGTGCGAAGGCTCAACCAGTACGCTATTGCTATTTGGATTGATTTGCATAAACATTTCTTATTATGCTCTTCAATGTCGACATTGCTGACTGCAGCTAAGCTATGGGCACACCCGTGCAAACACACGCAAATACTGGCAGCTATATCGGGAATTATAAAAACAAAATAACAGTTTTACATTTTATAACTCTACTGGGGGTTTACAATGTGAGGGAGTGTACTGTTGGATATGTAGACATTTGAGCGGACTCGCTCATGTGTGTTAACATTTCACAATTCAGACACTTGCAGGGGCGTGGACCTTTGGACTGCTCAGCAGTCAGACATGCCCCCTGCCTTCCTGCACGGTTCGTGTTAGACTTGGAGTGAAGTCAGCGTGCCCTCATGAATATGCATGGCACGATGACGTCATATCATTCAACTGCAGTTTCCGAGTAAGACTTATTTAGTCTTACACGGAGGATTCGTGAATCCGGGGGAATGTATTTGTAATATTTATTCACAGTCCAGACACCCATTGTTGTCAATGCAAAGAAATATTTGCAGAACTGAATAATTATTTTTGAAAAACCTGAATAAATATATCCTGATTTTGGCAATCCATTAGAACCACACCTCACTAAGCATTATCTAGTATAATTATAGATTTTTAAAATGGAAAATAAAATTACAAACTAGGAAGATACACTGGTTAAGTACTCAGTAACTACTTACAAAAGCAATATAGAAACAAATGTAATTCTACCAAGAGAATGAGAGAATGGAGAAATGTAATAATTAACTATGAATGAAACAGAGTGGAAAGAGGGTACAAAGATGCATACCCTTAGGATGCATTGCTGTTCCCCAAATCATTGAAATAATATTTTCTCTGGTTTCTAAGAAATGCTAATAGGTTTGGAGTTCAGGAAACAATGCCATCACTTTATAGAATATATCATCTCAACTCTATCTTGTCACAAAAACCTATAAAGGGAGCCCAGTGTAACAACACTTTAAATTCAGGGCTCGTCCTTTGCTAACCATTCAATTAAGCATAAAATATTTGACCCTCAACATAGTGGCATCAGACCTGTTGAGGACATAGGGAATTTGCAGCAGTTTTTAGCAGCCATAACTTCATTATAAAACAGATTGCATTAAACTTGGTGTAGGAAGTACTGTGATAAATAAAGCGGCATGATCTTATCTAAAAACAAACAAGTTTATAGAGTATTGGTCAACAGCCAGACTCTAAATGAACCCAAAAGTTAAACATTACAAGACAGTCTCTAAGTCAAAGTAATCAAGTTCCAATACACTGTCATGATACCCTAAGCAGAATACTGATAGCACTGGGAATCATTTAGCAAGTTTTTTTCTAGGGTGACAAAAACGCAATGCAAATACTTCCATGAGAACAGTCACCAGATGTGTAGTTAACAGGTGATGTGAGAAATCCATAGCATGAGCTGTAGGTTTTCATCAGTGATTGATCTAACCTGCTCATGGTAATGTCTGTTGTCAGTTTGTGCCCCACATCATACAGAGCATGAAGGATAACAAAATGTGTTTTAGAAAGACTCTTAGCAAAGTCAACTATCCCTGTACACAAATCACAAATATAATACAGCAGTAGGGAAGAGTGGTAACTGAGATGGTGGTAAATTATTCAACCTAACTTATTTTATATGGCAAAGTTGCCAATACTAGCAAATATAAAACTTGACTATGGCAAGCATGTGGTGCAGATGATCAAAGGATCTTGGAGTATTATCAGACACCAAATGAAAAATACAACTCAAACTCCTGTTAGCATCAACATTCAAGAGGGGTGGGTTAAAATACAGAGCAACATAAGAGTATGGCGGTGTAACTAGAGGGAACTTTGCAAAAGACCAAAATTCGGTTGTGTTCAGACATGGTCATTCAATAAAAAGTACAAGGCAAATTCAGCCAAGCTAGAGTTTCCACCCACACACTGAAAACTCTTGCTTGGCTGAGTTTTTCTTGAACTTTTTACTGAATAGTTTGTCTATATGTCCTTTTTACCCTTTGATTTGGATGTTAGTTGGGATATTTTGCAGGAATCTTAATCTTTATGGGCATCAGCTGGGATTAAAGACCCTGTGCTTCCGAGGTATAGCAAGTCTATTTACTTATTCTATGCTGATGACATCAAAAAAGGCTGAAATAAGTATGTCCACACCTAGTGGGTTTGGCTTTATTGGCCAGAATGTAATCATAAAGACATAAAAAGTAAAAAAAAAAAAAAAAAAGTCATGGCCATTCAGAAGCCGTGTAGCTGCAACACTTTATGTCCGTAAGGGGTCATTTACATATATCACATGGGCCTCCATTGCAGTAGGTTTAAGGTATGACACAGTGAACATTCTAGCTTTGCTGAGTTTTCTTGAATTTTTTATTAAATGGTTTGTCTGTGTGTCCTTTTTACCTTTTGCTTTGGGTATCCAGACATGATGACAAACCATTGAAGACCAGAACAAAATAGTTTTAAGCCACTTAAAGGAACTAATTGATTTAAATGTCTTTCATAACCACAGGCAGAAGAAATATTGAAGGAACACTGAACTCCTAGTAACTCCTAGTTTTTTCAAAGATAAAAAATCTAAATAGCATCAGTAAGTTACAAGTTCTGGAATTAGTGTGAACCTAGAAATAACTCATTTATTTGCATTTTTTTCCTGCACAAAGGCATAGAGTTCAATGTAGACATTAAATAAATGTGTGAGCTCAAGAATACAGTAATGACTTGGGATATGTTCACTAAGAAGAATTAAAATTGTTGTATAAGAAATGATTCATTGTGTGAGATGGACCTCATCAATATCTGTATATGTGTGGAGACAAAGCAAAAAATTCTAGTATGCACTGAAAAGAATTAACTGAAGAAAATTATGTAAAATAAAGCACAGCCCAAATAAAATTATAAAACTGAGAAATAAGGTGAGGAAGTGTTGCAAAAGTAGTGGTTATAAAAACAGACTGACTATCATAGCTAGCCATTGCCCATTATATCTGTAATTCACCAAAGACTATCACTACAGGGTGTCCCTTATACACCCCTGCATAGAGATCTATGTCATGCATCCTATGCTATTAATAACCCCATCCTAATGGACCATTTACATTTTTACAGGTTGAATGGCAACCAATCTCCCAATCCCAAAAATATGAAACTCCACTAAGCTATAAAAAACGTTAGAAGGATATATCCTTTCCTCCTTTAATACCAACCTTGATTTCTGGATGCATGACAACTAGTTCTTCCCATCCCTGATATCATAGCTCTCAACCTTCCATCTCCAAAATGAGGAACACTCACCTTCATAATGTGGAACAAATGGGAAAAATGTGGAACACATACTAATGGCTTACTAACAACTTCAACTAGGAAGGTCATAGGATGGTTAAAATATGCTGGGTTTACTTACAAAGAAGATCATTTAATGAATTAACATGATTAATTTCTATTTACAATGGATTTCAGTTACAAAAATTCCTACCACTGAATGTGTGACACACTCTTTCAATGTGGAACTTTGAGGAATTTCAAGGAACATGAACTTTTTAAGACCCCAAATGAGGTACATTCCTCGTAATGAGTTACACTTGAGAGGTATGCCTGATATGTTTTTCTCTCCTGGGAGTGCAGGTTAAGTTTTTACAGCAATCTGTTAATTTATCAAGTAATCATAGTAATCAGATGGCCATTGAAAGGTATAGTCTCCCAATTCACACAAGTGGTACCAAGAAAACTGAAACATAATATGTCAACACAAATGAATAAACAAACTCAGTAACTGACACTTTGCCTAAAGACCATGCAGAAAATATGCATTATTATCATAGGCTATGGGATTCCACCATCAACAACCAAGAATAGATTTCACTATGAACACATAAATCAAGACTTTAGACTTAGCTTCACTAGTAATTTTCTCATCTCTTTCAGGATTTTGTTATTTCAAGTGCTCCTTTCTTCACAACACACAAGCAGACAGACAGCTATATATACTATAACACACAGACAGATACACATATGCACACGCGTGTGCAAGCGCACGCACACGCACACACACACACACACACACACACACACACACACACACACACACACACACACACACACACAGAGACACACACACACACACACACACACACACACACACACACACACACACACACACACACACACACACACACACATAAACACATTGAATTCCAGGGAAGGCTGGTTATATTTCCAGTGCTTCACCTTTCTGTCCTGAGCCAATATTTATCACTGCCAAGGCTCCAAATTTTCCAAATGCCAGTTACTAATATTCTTAATAAATGAGACAAATAACTATGGTAACATAGATCAGTTTACAATGGCCAATAAGAGCAGATGCTAGGAGCAAGTCCCTGTTGACAATAAATACCCTTTTATCAGTCAACAAATAAGCAAACAAATGAATAAATCGCCTATACATTTTTAAGGCTGAAATAAATATAGATATTTTACTCAAAAATAAGTTGAACAGTGCAGTTAAAAATGAAATATACTGAGAAATGTATAATTTTATAGGGGAGAAATAAGCAACTTGAGCACGCATGATGCTTAAAAGAAAAACATGTATCAGCAACTTAAACTTTTTTAGCTATAGCTCACTGGAAACATTACTCTCCTCTATCCTGACTATTCACATTTTTAGCGTAGAACAGAGAAAGAAAGGAAAATGCTGAAATAAACACACTTGTACAGATTAGCAAACCATTTCATATTTAACAATGTGCAGAGCAACACACATATAGGTTCATAGGTGATTACAAGGCTAATGAACCCAGAGGATTGTTTTAAGCTTAGCCATGTTTCTTAAATATATCTGACAAGTGTTGATATCCCAGGGTTATTTTAAGGGCTATATGTAGACTTGGGCATGGGTGGTCAAACATGTACAGTCTGCTTTTGTCTGTTAGAGACATAGGTGCCAGACTGGGGATACATTTCTGATTCCTCATCCACTGGTCCAAGTTTTTGAACTGGTTAGTGAAGAACTCTGCTTCACATGAATGGGAATAGATATCTGCCCCTGAAGCATGCTCTATTTATGTTGTATATGCTTTTAAGGACCAGACATAGATCACCTGTCAGCAATATGTAGAAAACTGACTATAGTGATAGGGCTTTGAGCTTGTCCAAGTAGGACATGTTGTATAGACTATGTATTCTTTTTTGTGAGGAACATCTGTGGATTCTGCAGCAGTACATACCAATGAGGGGATTGTTCTAAATGAGGGGTATGATGAGGGTCATGTACAGTGGAACAATGACATCCTTGGACCTAAACGCCATATCCTTGCTTATAAGTTGCACAATATATAATGATTTCCTTACTACTGTAGACACATGATGGTAAAATGCCAGGTCACTGTCAATATTTGCTCCCAATTGTGTGACCACAGGGTCTAATCTTAGGGGTATATTATCAGTTTGGTAGATTCCAGGGGTATCTAGCTTCCTAAATGATACTATTGTAAATTTCTTAGCATTGAATTTTAGATTATGGTTTTGTCACTGGTTATTAGTCTCTGTCAGGTCTTTCTGGAGAGGATTTGTGTCATTTGTGAATTCTATAACTATGCCTAGTTTGCAGTTTGCCTGCAAACTTATTAACTTATAGGAGTTTTGCCAGGAGTATATCACAAATAAATACATGCCATTGATACGTTAGTGCAACATACAATGATGAAAGTACCAGTGTTTCTCAGGAGTATAATACAGTACGAACTAAAGCAAATGGAAAGTATTGCTGAGTTTATGATACAACTACAATAAAAATTAGTGAATAGTATTGTTATTCTTGTAAAGAAGGGCAATATTTCCATTTATAGTTATCCAGAATATATAAATAAAGTGATGAAAAGATAAATTTTACATTTTCTATCACTGCGGATGTGAGCTGAAAATTGTATTTTGTTTTATGTGACTTTGATTACTGGAGTAATGCTATTCAATGTTTTCATTCACAAGGATTGATTTAAGTCTTCCAGAAATGGCCAGATGCCAAATTCCAGAATTCCAGAAGATAATTTTATACAGTACAAAACACCTGTGTTTAAACTTTATAAAGCAAGCTCAAAACTACATTAATTTGATAACCTATTAAGAGGGTATGGGCTCCGTATAGCTTGGTTTGCCATTTCATCAGTATCAGATATGTTTATACCTGTTACTTCTTGGTAAACTGGAGGTCTGATATATGAGGTAATATAACTGATGATGTGTTATTGTGAAATCATACAAAAGGATAGCATGTAAAGCGACTGATATGGCTGCTAAATACACAAAAAGTAGTGTATTTGAAATTTAAATAAGCATAAATTAAACAAATAAGACAACTCTGAAATATAGGGGTCATATTCTTACATCAAAAAGAGTGAAGCCTGATACAGAAAGAATGACATCAGATATGCACATGCTATGATTGGAGGATAAGCTGGAAATACAAAACTTTCTAGATATAACTGTCTATCTTGTAAAATTTGTACAAAATATTACCATTATTATTAATATTAATGTTATTTAATATTAATGTTATTATTACGCCACTTGTTTGTCTAGGGGGAGTAGCCTGAGTATAGAACTTTGAACGAAATCACAGCTTTGAAATTCTGAAAGCATTATCTACATACATATTAACATTAAAATACTAAGAGTTAAAGAAAATGCCTGTTGCTTGTGCAAGACTGCCGGTAAGAATGGTTGAGGTGGTATAGTTAAAAAAATGTAGAAGACATGCTGTCTGTGGATCATGCAGATTTGCAGATGTCAAGAGGTATGCACAGACAGAAAGGCAGCTCAATAACAGAGCATGGATGCGAGTGATTTTACAAGTATGTATACAGTAAAGAAGGTCACATGGGAGCAGCTCACAAATCCTTAAGAATCATACCCTGAAAGTCTTTCTCAATGTCAGCTCTGACACTGCAAAAGATTGTCTTAATCTACAGAAAAAGAGCTAAATGTGATAATGTTGTCCAGATGGTGATCTACACAAGCAGATAATTTGAGTAACTTATCTATAATAATAAAAAAGTAAAGAATTCCAAAAATAAGGAGTGATGTTTTAGGTATATCATCAGCGACAGAAGGAAGCACACAATAATTTTAGGAAAACCCAGGAGCTGAATAGAAAGTACAGTTAAAAAGACATTAAAATTAAAGTTTAGCTTGGGAAAGAACATTATTACAGGAAGAAATTCAGTGCTATTTTTCTTTCAGTTAAGAAGTAACTTTTTTCAAGGGCATAATATCCAGTGCTGGGAAAATAATAGTTTTGAATCATAGGTTCATAGGTTCATAGGTTGGTACTAGGCTATCAGCCCTAGGGCCTATACAAGCCTAGCCATAACAATTTCCTGGATATTTCTTCCCACAATATTCACTTTCCTGGACCTCTGTCTAGCAGGGCAACTGACATGATCCCCAGGGTAAATTTTCTATCTCCTATCCAATCGTCAAGGTTCCTTTTGAAGAGGGCCAAGGAGGCGCTCTGCTTGACATGTATGGGCAGTCTATTCCAGAGTATGGGGAGTCTCTGGGTCAGGAACCTATCCCTCCAGCATGTTTTGTTCATTGTGATGACAAGGTTTAGATCCCTGGAGTGTGTGGCTCTGAGGGATTTGGATTTTTTTAAGTGGAGCATGTTCAACAGCTCAGGGTTTGACATGGCCTTCTATGTTAAGCAGAGATCGCCTCTGAGTAGATGATATGTCACAGAGTACAGCTGGAGTTTTTTTAGACGGTCAGCATGGGGCATCTGCTTTAGGCCTGTGATTCTTTTAGTGAGGTATTTCTGTGGCCTTTCCAGCTGTTGCAGATGTCTTGTGAGGTACATACCAAATGGGGCATTGTACTCTGTAATGGGTCTAATTCGGGATGAGTACAGTGAGACAATGACCTCCTTTTTTTATGGATGAAAAGCCCTTAGTGATGAGAGAACAAACATTTGACATGATTTACAAATCAAAGCCAGGAATAATAAAGTGCAAAGAAGAAGCATGAAGACTTCTCTACATGTTGCCATGTCCGAGTGTAGTGAGCACAAGACAGAAGACACTGAGGATGATAACAGAGTCTATGTACCATGGAACATCAATGAGATTGTGGTTCCCATCTGTGTGCTTGCACTGGTTTCTTCATATTTTTGTGACTGAGGAGTTGGGGTATATACTAAATCTATGTAGCTTTATGTATACTTGCATATCTATCTATCTATCTATCTATCTATACATTTATTTTATTATATTTATTGACATTTGTTAACGGAGTTATTCCAACTGGACCAGGAGCCCATTTTCAGTGGATAAGTGGTCTTATAGTAGATAAACAAAAATATAAAATATAAACATAGATATAAAAGATAAACAAAAAATATAAAAGATTGACAAAAAATATAAAACACAAGTTCACTACAATTTACAGTTCTGTATTCAGCAAAGCAGTCAAAATTATATTGCAAAAGAATAACATAATTGAAAAATGCACTCACCATATTTATTCAAAGAGACAAAGTAAAATGAAAACCTCTTATTGGACAGAAAGAAGGTAATACATTAAGGGGGAAGAAAAGTTGTGTAAATAAGAAGGAGATAACTATTAAGTGGGGGGTTGACATGGGCAGGAGCTGGTCTTTAGTAGATAATATTTGAGTTCTTGTTTAAACAGGTACTTTTTGGGGAATTCTTCTTATATTGAGAGGAAGTATGTTCCAAATATAAGCTACAGATTATTTACAGAGGGACTTTCCAATATTTTTGTTGGGTTTGTAGATATCCAGGATGTGTTTGTCAGTTGTCCGAAGGAGATGGTGGGTGTTATAGTAGGATTCAAGGTTACCGATGGATGGGCATGAAGAGGGATCATACAGGATAGAGTGTGTATTGTACAATCGAGGAACAAGTAGTTGTTTAGAGAATTCAGGCCACTGAACTGTCCTAAGGGTGAGGCAGTGATGGGATTTGTAAGGGAGATTAGAGGCAAATCTGACTATTTTATTATATATTTCTTCAAGATTGGATAGTAGTGTTGATTGAACATTGGTGAGGACAGGGTCAGCGTACAGAAGGGATGGTATAAAGAGAGTGGGCTAATGTGGCCTTAGAGGAGGGTGTAAGAAAGTTTTGATTGCGATAAAGTAGACCAAGTTTCTGGTGTTTTTTTTATCCATTGTTGGATATGTATCTCAAATTTTAGTACATCATCAATAATGACACCGAGTAATATGGTACGGGACTTGGATTTAATGATGCTGTTGTTAAGGGAGGCAATGCAAAAGCTGGGTTTGTGAACAGCAAGAGTCCCAAGAAAGAAGAGAAGGAGTTTAGGTTTTTTATGCATTTGGTGTGGGCTGATTATCTGAGAGTCAGGTTTTGACTGATGAGAAAGTGTCTTTAGTGACAGCTAAGAGTTCAGGAATGCTGTGGGCAGTGGTGGTAAGAGTGGAGTCATCAGCATATTGTAGAACTGCTGAGAGGTTACTAGCAGAAGGTAGTTTGTTAGTGAGGATACTGAACAGGAAGGGGCCCAACAGAGATCCTTGAGGAACACCAATGTTGTCTGGAAGGAAGGTGGAGAGGGCAGTTTGCCAGCGAATAGATTGTTGCCTGTTGGATAGGTAACTGGAAAACCAGTTTACAAAGGATATAGAGTGATGAAGGTCAGAAAGTTTGGTTAGAAGTTTAGAGTGAGAGAGAGTGTCACAGGCCTTAGAGAAATCAAGAAATAAACAGGAGACTAGCTTCTTGTTACCACAGACCTCTGTTACTGTTTGAGTGAAAGAAAGCAGTGCCATAGAGGTGCTGTGGTGGGGTCTAAAGCCATGTTGGCTGGAAGTAAGAAGGTTATTATCAAGCAGGTGTTTGAGTAATTGAGTGTGGATACACTTTTCCAGAATTTTGGATAAGGGGGACAGAAGGATTGGTAGAGTTTCCACCTTTGTGAAGAGGGATAGTGTAGATTTCCATATATCTGGGACATGGGCTTCAGAAATGGAATGATTTGTAAGTATAGAGACAGGGTAGGCAATAGAATCAGCAGCAACTTTAAGAAAATAGGATGGTAATTTATCAGCAGAGGGGGACCGAGGCTTAAGTTTACTTAGGAGAGATTTAGTGATGGCGGTAAGAATTATTTGGAGAGAGAAGATATTGGAGGGAGTTATGTTGGGAGGTGAAGGTGGGTTAGAGGAAGTAGTACTATTTTGTGTAAGTTTTTGGATTGTTTCCATGAAATAGTTGTTTAGAAGAGTGGCAGTTTCAGTAGCTCTATTTTGTGGGAAGGGGTTAGAAGTAGAAGGGTTGCCAGGGTGAAGAAGATTATTAATGGAAGTCCAGAATTTTTTTTTTTATTTTTATGTGGGCTACATTGGTTGGAGCAGAAAAAAAATATCCTTGTTGACAATTATTTTACTTGTGTTTCTGAGCTCTTTATATCTTAGATATAGATGAGGGGATTTATTTTTAAACCAGGCTTTCCAGACACTGTCTCTTTCATGCATAATGGAACGTGTATATTTTGTAAGCCAGGGGGAAAAGTAAGATTTTATTCTGATTTTTCTGGAAGGTGACATGAAGTTAAGTATGCCAAAAAATATCTTGTTGAAAAATATTGCAGCCTCATTGAGAGGGAGGTGATATAGGACAATTTGTAGTTAAATGTATCAGCTACAAAGTGAGTAAGATTGTAACATTCCCTGTATACGTGGTCTTTGTGATGGTGTTGGGAGAATCTGTGGAGAAAGATAGGGGAATGGTCACTTAAAGAGTTAGGAAGTATGCCACGGCTGTAAGAGAGGTTGGGATCAGAAGTAAAGATCCAGTCTAGGATAGTCCCTGAAGTGGAGTTTTTGTTAGTTTAAGTAGGAGAGGATATGAATTTGTGGAAGCCATCAAGATTGATACTGAGACTTGGAAGCATGGTAGAAAGTTTAGAACAGTCTGTGTTAACATCACCAAGTATAATGGTTTTGTATAGAATATACTGAGTGAGCCAGGAGAAAAAGTTCTCAAGGAAAGGAATATTATCCCCAGAAGTTACATAAATAGAGGCTATAGCAAATTTTTTTGTGAGGGTTCAGATGGCACTTTACAATAAGAATTTCTGCTGGTGCAAAGCTAGGTACAGAGATTGAGAGCGGAGAGAGAGTATGGTGTTCAGAATAGAAGATGGCAGCCCCTCTACCCCTTTTATTGGTTCTGTAGGAACGAATGATGTTATAACCTGGAGGTAAAATTTCTGTGTTAGATATATGTGGTTTTAACCAGGTTTCTGACAGGGTTGAGATATTTTATTTTATTTAACATTTGCTTTGTCAGGATAGTCTGACTAGACAGGTAGTGCCCATTTTCAGTGAAGCCTGGGGAGAAGAGCTCCAAGAAGTTACAACTGAAATACATAGGTTATTAAAGATTAACATTAACTAGAATGCTGAAACTGTAGGCAACCATGACAGTTGTATGCAATAATAGTCATTGGATAACAGTGGCAGAATGTTAACATGTAAAAGGCAGAAACCGTTAAAATGCAAACAGTCATATGCAATATAATCTCATAGCTCAGTCAGTAGATCACAAAACTTACAGTATTTGTACAATATATGAACATAAGGTAATTAGAGTAGGTACATATTTACAAAGTTATACAATGCATCTAGATGCTTCAAAAGATAGTGAGAGTAAGTAGCTATCACAGGTCTCAGGGGGTGTCTTCCTACCAAGGGGTGGCGATTTGGGGGGGGGGTCATTGCAGTTGCAAAGAGGGTAGCATAAAGGTGTGATTTAAGGAGGTCTTTGAATGTGGTTCAGAGATTTTGTAACCTGAGTTCATGAGGGAGGATGTTCCATGCGTCTGTGATCTCGTGGGAGAAAAGGACTTCTCCATAGCTATTCTTACATGGATTGACTTCAATTAGGGCTTTGTTACTGGACCGTAATTCCCTGTTGGAGTTGTAGAAATTTAAAATGCCGGCATGTATGGGGGGTTCTCTCAGGGTGATATAGAATTTGATGAGCTATGTTGACTTGATGGTAGCTTAGTAGGTTTGGAAATTCTAACCAGTGTAGTTTATGTAGGGATTGGCAGTGGTAGGAGTGTGACCTAACCTAACTATCTTGTAGCACGTAGTCAGTTTGTTCAGGTCAGTTTTATTTATGTTAGTTTAAACGGGGGATGCATACAGTAATGTGATAATAGGTGAGTTCTGGCTATGGTAGTTCTAGACTTGGAGGTTAAGAACTGTTTGCTATGAAAGAGGCATTCTAGCTTTTTGTGGACTTTAGAGATAATTTGGGATATGTGCTTATTGTATTTAAGTTGATGGTTGATAGTAGCACCTAATAGTTTGGCCTCTGGTACTGGTTGATGAGGGTATTGTTGGCTAAGAGAATGGAGAAAGGGGTCATTAGGCTTAGTTGGGTGGAATAATATTAACTGTATTTTTTTGGGTCTAATATCAGTTAGTGATGGTTTAGCTAATTCTCTATTTCAATGAAGGATTCGTGGGCTTTACTTTGTAGAAGATGAATGTTGGGGACTAAGTAGATTAGGTTTATATCATCTGCATATTGCACAATCTCTGCTTCAGTGGTTGCTAAGTGGAGTTTGTTGTAAATATGTTAAAGAGAAAGGGGTCTAGGATTGAGCCTTGGGGGATGCCACATGTGATGGGGAGTGGGGGGATAGTGGGTTGAGCCATTTGACAGATTGTGAGTGGTGGCTAAGGTAACTGTTAAACCAGTGGAGGGAGGTATTATCGAGGTTGAATTCAGAGAGGAAAACAAGGAGTTTTTTTGTGGGAATCTGCATCAAATGCCTTGGATAAATCAAGGAAATGATAGAGATACATTTCCTTTGGTTCCTGTATGAGTTTATGGTATTAGAAAAGTTAATTAGGGCAGTGGTGGTGCTATGGAATGGTCTAAATCTATGTTGGGTTTTAGATAGTAGACTGTTGCATAGTAGGTGGGTAAGGAGTTGGTGGTAGATACATCTTTCTAGAATCTTTGATAGGGGTAATAGGATTCCAATGGGACGTAGTTGGAGAGGTCGGTAGAGGAGCCACCCTTGTGGAGGGGGATGATATATGAGGATTTCTACAATGACAGGATGGTGCACTCAGAAATAGATCTATTAGTTAGTAGGGAGATGGGGTAAGCTATGGCTTTGGATGCAAATTGGAGATATTCAGCTGGTAGATTGTTGGCTGCAAGAGTGGTTGGTTTGAGTTTTGCTAAGAGTTTTTGAATGGTTGATGTTGGTACTGGTTTGAGTGAGAAGGAGATGGAGTTAGTTTGGGATTTTCCGGGTTGTGGTATGATATTGGGGAAAATGTTAGTAATCCAAGAGTCCAATTCAGTTGTTTTATTTACAAGGCTTTGAATAGTTACAGAAAAGGTATTTAATAAATTAGGAAAAAAAGTGAGGGCATGGGGTGGTAGCTGATGGGGTGAGGCATGAGGTGTGTATATGTGAAAGGTAGAGGCAGATGGTCCAGGGTTGGGATGGATATCCCCATCTAGGATCAGTGTATTAAAGAAAGTATATAGGTGAGTAGGTTCAAAGTAACAGGATATCTTAACTTACGAGTAATGGAGAGAGATGTACTTGGAAATGTATTAAGTTTGAAGCGGTCAGAAGGAGAGATAAGAAAGATAGATGGTGAGATTAGTTGTGAGTGAGAGATGGTGTAAGTGATGTGGTTGAAGGGGAGAGTAGGAAAAGGTGTTTGATAGCTGAGAGAAGTGTGGTATGAGGTTGACAGTGAAAGGAAGAGGAGAAAGGTGGCAGAAAAATAAAGAGGCAACATGTTGCTAGATAAGTGGAGTATGAGGAAGAAGAGTAAGAACTTGAGAGGTTTAAGGTAATTTGCACTAGTAGAGGATAATGAGAAGAAAAAGGAGGCTTTTTGTAAGAGGTAAGCAAAGTGGAGAAAGAGGTGTGGAAGATGGATAAGGGAGGGACAGAAGTAAGTACTGTGACTAGGAAGGAGGAGGGTGTGGTGGGAGTGGAAAGAGCTAAGAAGAGTTGTTATTTGAATGGCCAGATTGGAGGGAAGGGGTGTGATATACAGAGTATAAATGTAATGAAAGTGGAGGTGGTTGGGAATGGGGGTAGAGTAGGGGAGCAGAGTGAGCCCAAGCAAAGCAAAGGGTGAACAGAGCAGGCAGGCCCTGGCACCTTGTGAAGATTGTTTATTGGAAAAAACAATCAGTCAAGGAAGTTTTTGTTGTGCTGGATATGAAAGGGATGCTAAGGGTAAAGGATGACTAGAATTACAGCAGAGAATGCAGTTGCCTAAGAGAGATGGGAAGGAATTAGTGGGGGACAGAGAGTAGTCGAGGGGAAGAGGAAGAGAGCTACTAAGTTAATGAAGTTTTAGAGTGGCTAGGTATAAGAGTTGTTAAAGACAGGACCAAAAAGAAGAAATAAGCAAATAAGCAGACAGAGGAAAGTATGCAGGGTGAGAAAGTTGACTAGGCTTGGGGATTACAACAAGGTTCTATAGTGAGCCTATAAAAGCAGAATAGGAGGGGTTTTGGTTAAGGAAATGGTAGACAGGAGGGGGATATGTGGCAGAAAGTGGAAAGGGGGTAAAAGGTGATGTACTAGGGAGCCATGTAGACCAAGCCTGAGGGCATAAGCAGTGCATACTCAATAGTAAATAGATGCTGGCTTAACCAGTAGCATATAATCTGTGGGATTCCGTAGGCAATGATGTGTTCCATTTCAAAGAAGGCATGCTTGTCATGGGTATAGATCATGATTCATTGCTTTCAAAAATATTCAGGATGATAGACCTAATAACTGCTAGTGTGGTTACTAAACTAAACTCTGTATTCTTAACATCAAGGTTACCTGATGCTGTTATTTCTGAAAATGATCTTCAAAATCAGAGGTTTTGTGCATGAGTGGTAATTCAAACATCCAAGGTCCAGTCCATGTTGTCTACAGTTAAATGAGCAAGTAAAAAGCACTATACATGTAGAGGAAAGTCTCGTAAGAAGGAGCTGCAGCAAAATCAATTAAGATTCCACATCACACTTTTGGACTGTTGGAATACTCTGTTTTAGGTACTCAGACTCTGACCATCTCAGTTTTTTGCTTGGCAGATTATCTTCTTCATCTGTATACCAATGTCAGAGAATTAATACATATAAAGGAAAAGTTGAAAATAATTCAGCAGAGATAAAAATAATACTGTAATCGAAACAAAATAAACCAAAACAGGCAGAAATACCACTGTAACAGAAGGTGCAGCTAACCTCAGATTTGCATGTTTAGGATGGTAATAATAAAAAGCATAGAAAAGTTTGCAGAAAGCAGGAAAAATAGGTCTATAGCGGCTATCATCATCAATCATCATCAACCCCATATTTCTACATGGGGTCAGAGTGTCATGCTATCTCTCACCACCTCTCTCAATTTAAAGCCACACTTCTGCCTTCTTCCACACACTCACATTTAATTATCACAGATCTTCTCTCACATAATCCATATCTTTGCTGAATACCCTCCTTTCCTCTTGCCTTCTTCCTGTCTGTCGCAGATCTTTATCATCAGATTGTCCTCTGCGTTTCTGCACGTGTCCAAACCACTGTAATCTGTTCTCTGTCATCTTTTCTGCAATTGAAGCTACGTTGGCTTCTGCTCTTATGTCCTCATTTCTTCATCTTTCCCACAGTGTGCATCCTGCCACCCTTCTCAGTCACTTTATTTCCATCACCTGTAGCTTTCTCTTCTGCTCTACCTTTACTACACTGGTTTCTGTACCATACAGTAGTACAGGTCACACCACTCTTTGGTTCACCTTGCTTTTCAACTTCTTTGGCATTCTTCTGTCATATACTACATCTGACACTCTATGCCAGTTGACTGTAGCCTCTCTGATTCTGCCTTTGACCTCTTTATTCAGAATTCCCTTCTCATCAACCATCCCTACCAGATACTTGAAGTTATTAACTTGTTTCAGTATCTTCCCTTCTAACTCAATTCCCAACTTTCCCCAGTTTGCTGCTATTATTTATTAGTTTCATCCCATAAGCCTTCATTCATGCATTTTGTGAAGGCTGCCAGCCTAGCCAGATAAAATTGTGCTGATAATTCTATCATTTGTAAATATGAATGTGGAACTACAGACTTGTTTTCTTAAATGAAAGAATATGCTGTGAAATGTGAACTTAAAATAATGTAACAACATTGCCATCTGCTGTAAAGAAAGCTAAGACAAGCATTTCTTATTTGTCCTTTGAAGTTCAAATTATTTCATGACTGCCTTTGATGTTTACAATTCAGCTCCGGCCGGGCTAGATGAAGGCATCCTGCCTATTTAAGGAAAAATTACTAAAGTTTACATGTGGAATGTCTTTTATTGATGTAGTTTCCTGAAGCTGCAAGATAGCAAAATAATGTAGTATCTGTCAGCCTAGGAACCCCAGGAAAGTGTAAAAATGATGTAATGGGAATCAGGACTGAAGATAGCAATTTAAGCAGAGAGAATCAGAAGGCATTAAGCATTTTGTCTTGATCATCCAACTCATAGACCTGTCTTGCTCATATGTAAGTTATCTTAGACTTGTGTTTTCTTTTAGAAATAGCTAGGAACTAGAAAGATTAGACTAAGTGTTTTTTTCTGTGATGTCAGAACTGTACTACTGATTTATTTTAAGTATTTTTGTGTGATCTCTGAACTCTTGACTTGCTCTGTGTAGTAGAAAGTATTGTCTTGTGGTTTTAATTATTTATTATTAAATATTTTAAAACCTTTTAACTGTGGCTGGTTTGTGTAGAGATAAGTTAAACTCTAGAGTACATTGCATATTTATAGAGTTTAATGTCCAAGTCACTCCAAATAAGCCTTGACTGATTAGTCACACTTACCAACTGGATAATAATACTACACAGTAATAATTGGACACCCTTTTAAGGGCCTTTGAGTAGCTGATAAATATTAGTGGGTGGTGGCAGCTGGTAATACCGTAGAGTCTGGGGAAAAGGGGCACAGCTGGAGAACCTGTTCCAGTCTTCCCCAGAGATATCTGTGTGGTTGTATAAACTCTTCTCAAAGCGAGTGTGTGTCAGCTACTTGGGCAGTGACACAAAGAACTGGTTGGACAGAGAGGGTGCTAGAGGTTTTGGCTTGCCCATTAGACTGAGATCTGGACCCTATAGCTGTGCCAGTGGGGAGTATTATTGGGGACCTGGAGAGCAAGGGAGTGACCAGCCCTGGACTGACTGTGATCTCTGTGTGCCCTTAAGGGAAATTGCACTTTACTGTGTGAATTTGTTATCCTTTCCTCATATATGAGACACCCTCTCTGGTGTTAGTGGTGAGGATTGAGGCTCCTTGATTGCTTGGCCAGGGCACGGGCATCACACATTCCATTCCCCCTATCCTTTGCTGAAGTCTTTGCTTAGAGTCTGCCTGTAATGAGACATCACCTGCATAAGACAAATCTGTTGATTTGTCCCCTTTGATCTGTTTGCTAATGTCATCCAACACCAGTATGAACATATGGTGGACTCAGTGCTGAACCCTGATGCACACCAACTCCCACTGGGAACCCCTCTGTGAGACTGAACACTGTTAATTTCTCTGTCACTGGGTCCTTGTACATGGTCTGCACTAATTCTAGCAATGTTTCTGGGACTTTGAATCACCGCAGTACTACCCAAATCATCCTTCTTGGGACCTTGTCATATGCTTTCTCCAAGTCTAGGAATTCCCAGTTGGACTCTTTCCTTATCTATAGCTTCTTCTCAACTATTTGTTTCACTGCAAACATTGGGTAAGTTGTACTACATCCTGATACAAATGCAGACTGCTCATCACCCATCTTACTTTCTGCTAATCTGTATATCTGTTTATCAATCATACTCTCCAGAACTTTCATGCAATCTGACAGGAGTTTGATACATCTGTACTGCTCTGTACTGCCCATATTTGTGGATGTCCCCTTTGTTCTTGTACACTGGCATGAGTATGCTTATTCTCCAAGATATGCTTTTCACTCCATACTGCTATGAATACAATCAGGAGCCATTTTCTCACCTACAATTTTTGTCATATGTGCTGTGAATTCATCTGAGCCTGTTGTTTTCCCTGGCTTCATTTTCCTAAGTGCTGTTCTTATTTCTTCTAGGGTAGGCTCCTCTTCTTCTCTCATCATAGGCTGTGTCTGGGGCAGTACAGCTTCTGAGGGATTTCCTTCATTCAGAAACTACTGGAAGTACTCCTTCCATCTGTCTTTGATGTCCTGTGGATTGGTAAGCAAGTTGTAGCTGGCATCCCTTATGAAGGGCGTCTGACTATCTTCTTTATCTTTCCATCTTTGCCTTGCAACATGATTTAGTTTCTTTGTGCCACCTACAGAGTCAATTTCCAGAAACTGGTAGACTGCTTCCGATGATCTGTTCTTTGCTATTGCAACTCCGCATTCCACCACCAGCTTTTCTTATGCACTTTATTTCCATACCTGGCTCGGCCACATTCTGTAGTCCTCACATGTGATGTTTTGAAGCCCTACATTCTTCTTCAACTCTACCTATTTTCTCCTCTTCTTGGGGTGCTAGAGTCCTGAGTAATTCCTTGAACGGTTGTACTTTATCCAGTCAACGTCCAAGTCATTAGCCTAATCTCTATTGACCTTGTCTTGCAACTAATTGTGACAACCAGTGGTTTATGTGGGCCATTCACTGGGTATACTATTTCTACAAAACTATCCTAGAAGGAAGTCCACCTGAGTTGGATGCTGGCCACTCTTGTCTTTTTAAACTATGTGTTGGCTAGCCAGACAGAAGTTTAGAATGGCCTCTCCTACTTTATGTGGACCCAGGCTAATCCTGTTCTGTCTGTCCCAAGTTGTGGGTTCAAGTTACCAATTATCAACGCCAATTCCTGTTGCTCTGAGGTACTGCTGTATGAATATACTCTTCAGCTGAAATTATGAACACCATACTGCCCTATCATTACACTGGAGGCTGATATCTCTCACTGCCTCTCACCACAATTCATCATTTCTAGCGTGTCCTCCTGAGTAATAGATTCTGCATCCCAAGCCAATCATGTCATCCACTTATTCTTAGTTCATGCTGTCAGCTTGTTTGCTTTACATTCAACTTTCACTCCACAGAGTTACTGGGCAAACACACTGGGAATAGGTGTATATGTACCTCTCTCCATTAGCACATGTCTTTGGCATAGGACGGAGTAGGTCCTCAGCCCACATATCTCTGGATAAATAGCAAATATCCATGTTAATTTGCAATTAATGTCACTGTGACCAAGTCACTTACAACCATATTTTACACCAAGTTGCTAACCCTGCTACAGCATGCAATCTGTGACCTGTGTTCCCCTATCTTGAGGATACCATGCACCACAGTAGATATCCAAAGCCTGTATGGCACCATGTAGCATCTGTGCTGATGCCTACAGCCAGATACATTGGTGAGTTTGAGATGGAAACAATCAGCATATTTTCAGAGGTGGGAAGACCCCCCACAGAGACACAAGGAGAACATGTAAACTCCAAACTGGCATTAGCCTGAGGTCAGGCTCAAACATGGATCACATACTGCATACAGTGGCAGGGTTAGTCACTTGATGGTGCAAAAATATGGCTCTAGGTGATTTGGTCATGGCAACAATAGTCCAGTTGAACCTTGTACCTCGTGCATCAGAGGTCAAGACCTTAACTATTATGCCAATTAGCCTCTGTGTAAAGCAGTCCAACTTGTATATTTTGTTATCCACGTGAAACTGGAAAAACTGTGCATACAGAATCAAAGACTTCTGTATAAGAGAACTGCAGTGAGATCCGAGTTCCATTATGTTGAGCACCGAGGACTGTCACAATCAGCACTGTCATAAGATAAAATGATGGTAAGAACTTTGATAGTCAGGAGCTGATCAAAGAGACTCCAGACATTGTGTCCGCAAGAAAAAATGTTGCACAGTTGCAAGAGTTCTAAATGGAAGATCAGATGTCAGGACAGAGCAGTCTTGCTAAACATTTATATAGAAAGCCATTGAAGAAACTAGACAGATTTATGGACTGTTTGAAAATTAAACATCATTATAAGGACTGAAATGATGCATTTATTTAAAATGCATTTGATTATGCTCAAAAGTATTATTTTGCCTTTAATAGCCTATGACATGTTTAAAGTAGAATCATGGTTAATTTTATATAAGAAACATAATGTAACGCATTATTTCTTGTAGACTGTATAAGACACATGTAAATTTTATAATTTGAAAAGTGGGAAGGTTGCACAGTATTTCATATTTTTAAATGTTAACAAGCTAGTTTTGGGAACTTACATACTATGTTGTATTCTCATTTCCTTCTACATAGATACATCTGAATTTATATTGCAAGAAGGTCTTGGCATATCCTTGGCATCTCTGTGTTAACTTCCTGTCATCCAGAATCTAAAGTATTTCATTTTGTGATATCATAGAGCAGCCAGGTGGTATGAATAGATAGCAAACAGGGTGCACCCAAAACACAGAGAAAACAAACAAGAAAGATGTATTTGTACTGACTTTTCAAAGGAGCCTTTTAGAGTGCATATAGTACAGTCACTGTTAGCCTGGTTAGTAGAGTCATTCAGATAATTTAAATGATCAAGGGTTCAGACCAGCTTACACACTATAAATGACATAAGCCATAGTGGTAACCTGGTTGAAAAAATGACTGCATTAAACATTACAAACATGCTTATTGTTGACCCAAGATAGAGCAAGTCATTCTTGACTGAATGGTGGAAACATTAAAGTACACAAGGTAGGGACTGTGTATTTAATCTGAATGAGGTTCTGGTATGACCTTTTACCTAGGCATTACAGAGACCAGTCTGATCAGACTGATAGAAAATGTATTTATTTAAATGGCCCAGCATGCGTATCATTATAGTGTCAATGGTTAGGGCCATTCTGGCAGGAGGGATGGAAATGTCTATATTAATTAATTAAGGAGCTTAGGCCATAAGGTATCAAGGTGTAGATTTAGAATGAAGAATATGAATTTTAGCCAAGTATGTACCAGTGCTTTACAAAATTTTCATGTCATGATCATGTGGACAAATAAAACATTTTGCCATGTGAGCCTGAGCTGTGGAATGGAATAATAATGTCATGATGCGACCAAAACAGCCAAAGACTGACTATATACCAAAACGAAATACAAGTAAGCATCCAGTACTCTCTCACTCAACAGGTGGGGTGGGGGACTCAGGAAGTCTGCTCTACTGCAATGGGGCATTGCATGTAGTGCATATGTCAGGGACTGGTCTACTGCATGCTAAGACCTACTGGACACTGAGTGTATAGCACGAATCATATGGCCTAGTGACAGGTTTGGCTCAGCTGACCTGTGAAAGAAGTAGGCCAATCTTTCTCATGTCGGGTGTGTGTTCATACATTCTTGAAGTCATAGTCACCCTTGTTTTAGTGGTTACTATGTTAACCATGAGGAGAGGTTAGGCCATAAAGCAAGAGGAATCACAATCATTACTGGATGAACACCAAGTTCCCTAACATTTTCTCCTATCCCTAATATCTGCCATTTCTAAGAAGACAGGTGTTAGAATAGTTCAAACAGAAAGAAAGACTAGCTAGTTACAGGGTCTGGAGAAGAAAAATCATAAAAAAAATTCTGTGTGTGTGTGTGTGTGTGTGTGTGTGTGTGTGTGTGTGTGTGTGTGTGTGTGTGCGCGCGCATGCGCACAAGCATGCACGCGCATGCGCCTGTGTGCACGTCAGTGTTTTTGTCTGCTTGAGAGTGTGATCATTTTGCGCAGAGTAGGACATGCTTTTGCACATCATGGGGCAGTAAGACCATACGGACAAGAAAGAAAAGCAGAACTTGCTGTGATGATAAAATGGATAAGAAAAGGAACACATGAGAAGCATAGGTATCTCTCTCTCTCTCTGTCTATCTTTTTATCTATCTATTTAGCTATTTTCATGTCTATATATGTAATGAAATTTTATTTATTTTCTTTTTCTTTTTTTTTTTTTTATTTAACATTTGTTGACCGGGAAAGTCTGACTAGGTTCCACAGATCCTGTTTTCAGCGGAGGTCCGGGGAGAAATGCTCCAGAAGCATGTCTTTAGAATGTGGGACGAAACCAGAGTACCCAGAGGAAACCCACGCGAATGCAGGGAGAACATGCAAACTCCACACAGAAGGCACCACAGCTGAGAATCGAACCGGAGAACCTCTTGCTGTGAGGTGACAGCATTAACCGCTGCACCACTGCACCACAAAATGGCACAAAAATACAAATAATTTAAGTAACCAAAGGCGGTTGATAGTTTTGTCAGTATGGCATATAAGGCATCGTCACCCTCAGCAAGATTTCATCCTGCATTCTCCAAGCAGTTTTGAATAATATAGAAAACTGATATTTGGGCATATATTTGATGCTGAGCAGTTTAATAATTCACTGTTCAGGAAATTATATCCTAAATAGACATTGTATGTTTACTTATTTTTATATCCAAGAGTTAATTGAGAAAATCATCTGTATGGGATATACATCCCCCAGATTTACTAATCTTCCGTGTAAGACTAGATTAGTCTTGCACGGAAGTGCCAGTGTAAGATTATGACGGCAGCACGCCATGCATATTAATGAGGGTGCGCTGCCTCAACTCTAAAGCTTACATGGATCATGAATGAGTTTAGGGGACATGTCAGACTGCCGAGCAGTCCAAATATCCACGCCTCTGCAATGAAGAAATGCTGCAACTTCACATTTAAATGAGCGAGTCCACTCATATGTATACAATGTAACACTACACTCCCCCATATGTTCAACAACTATCAGAAAAAAAAAAAAATAATTTGTTTTATGTTTCGATATATCTGTGCGTAGTTGCGCAGATATGCCCGGGTTTGCCCATTGCTTATCTACAGTTACAGCAGCTTAGACACCAGAAGAGGATAACAAGAAAAATATATGCAAATTAAGCAACATAGCTATGGCGTAGTGGTTAGAGCTTTCGCACAAAGAGGAGGCATTCCCAGTTCGAGTCCCACTACTGCACATTCAATTTTCTGAGGGAAATCTGTATAAAAACATTTCCTGACATCTTTTATGTATAAGTTTTGTAAAAAGCATTGAAATGTTAAATTTAGTAGTGCATGAATTATATATATGAAGGTGAAATGTTTATGCATTCTGAGGCATGAATACCTTATTTTAAGCAATATAAAGCACTGCTAACCACATGTTACCAGTATTGAGCATATTTAAATACATTTGCGCTTTGCTGCGCAATGCTTAGGAGGAGTAACACAGGTTCATCGCACGTTACTGCTGATTACCTTTGCACAACTCTGCGCTAACCAGCGCAACATCGAGCAAAGTCGGGCAAAGTCGTGCAAAGTCGGGTAAACATGCTCACACTTGCTTTACTGTTCCTTAACCAGTCAGTTCTGCCCAGCAGGAAAATAAAAAGCAGTTACAGGGCTTGAACTCAGGATACTGTGCACTATAGTCACAGTACTTAACCACTAAGCCATGATAGCATTTCACAAACATGCACTTTCAATGGAGACCTATCTATGAAAGGGATTTTAAACATTGCCAACATCAGCTAAGCAGGCGTGCCCACAGCTGAGCTTTTTCAAAACTGGCCAATCACAAATAAGTGCGAGAAATGACGCATATTTAATCTCCACAGGCAGAAATACTTGCTATAACTGGTTGTAACTTCCTTCTGCAATCAGCATGCCTGGTGTAGGTGAGGGCACTCTGTTTAGAGTGCAACACTGGGGCATCCAGGAGTCCAAAATTATGGTTTGGCTCCTCATCTACAAACATGAGCAAAGACTCCTGCAGGACCAGTACCAGGGTACCCAACATAAAATGGAGGCCTGGAATAGTCTTGCCCGTGATCTCACCAGTGCCACTGGTGTTCCCTGGACTGGTGAGCAGGTCAGGCACCATTATTCCGACCTGAAGCAGCGTAGGGGGGATGAACTGGACTGGTGGATCCAGGAATCCAGTAGGATGCCTAATGCTCCCGTAATGAGTAAGTAGCCATTGTATTAAGTAGTTAAGAATTACCACGCTTGTCTATACTATGGATAGGTATGTCTCAATATCACTGCATTTACTTCACAACTGCAGATGACCGGGCTATGAATCTGCAAGCCCATGAAGATGGGCTACAAAGGTTGTGTCATGAGGCAGGTTAGTAATTATTCTGCATGTACTGTTATATAAAATAAATGAGAAAGACATCAAAAAGTGTTTTAACCCAATAAATAAAGGTGTAATAATCCTTTAATAAATGTATAATTCCTGGAGTGCATCTGTGTCATTTTCTTTGATATGCTTTTGTACTGTTGCATTCTACAAATAGTAGTGCTGTATTAAGCAGTGCCAACCCATACTTGGGTAGGCCCATATAACGTGGATGAAGGGAGTGCCAGTAGTTTTTTGCATATTTACAGCCCTCAACTGATGGTTCATGCCCAGCATGTACAGGTTAATCTGGCACATGAGTAGCTTGGTATTGTGTTCCCCATAAATGTCAGTGTGCTGCCAGAAATGTAGGGAGCTGTTAACATATAACTGATACTTTCACCTGAACATATCCAGATAATTATATGAAAGTAGAGCTGTCAGTGAACCATCTTAGCAGTAGTGTGTGTGAGCAATTCTCAAAATATGTTGCAGTAACTTCTGCATATTGGACAGTTTGTATGTAAGATACAGCTCATGTATATAATTTTCTAGCAAAATCCAATTGCATAATATAAGGACATTGGGTAGTGTAATAATACATGTAAGGGACATACAACTGCAGTTAATAGGAATGTAGTGAAAACTAGAAGGATATATAAGTTGTTAATTGAGCTATCCTTTTCCACCCTACTGTATGTGCATAAAAAATACAATTCCACACCTCAATCAGTATGTCTAATCTCAAATCATTTGTTGGGACATATGTCCTATTGGTTTATAATTATTTGCATTTATTTCTATGCATGTGCCCTGTTAAAATACCACAATATTGGTGGCTTGCCATCAATTAAACCTGCATGCTGTTGTAATGTCCACTATTGTTCTATATACACATGTGTTATGCTTGCTTTTCAACTGTTGACAATCTAATGTGTTGGGTTAATGGGAATACTTCTGCATGCTGTTATAACTAATTGGGAATGCTGTTGACTGTTACTAACCCATATCTTTATTAAACTGTCCAAAACATAGTTTGTATGGGAAGGCCGGTCCCAGCGGACCCACCTGTCCCACCTCAGATGGCCATGGCACCTGGTACCAGCAGATCCTGTGCCCAGCCTGGGAAATCCTCCTCCATTGGCCCTGTGCCACCTTTGGGTGGAAGCGCTGAAGGGGATGGGGCTCAGCCCCCCATGCAAGCATGGGTGGAGAGGCACCTATCACCCTTCGTATGGTCTGGGCTGTGGTGCATAGAGAGATTGAACGTTCTGTTGCCGAACCTCTACACCAACTAGAGGCACGAGTGGCGCAACTCATGGGTCAGCCTGCCCCTCCTACACAGCCCCTAGCACAGCCACCTTCTGGGCTGAGAAGGTGCAGTGGTGACTGCCGATGGGTGGGGACCTCAGTTCCACTGTTTCCATTTGGGGGCTCATGGGCTTGCGATTTCCAAACATCCCTCTCCACCGAAGGTGTTCACCCACCACATGTGTCATATACTCCCCTGTATGCGTCTTGTTTGTCTTGTCTGTTTACCTCCCCAACCTACCTCCCCAAATATACCTACTTCCCCTACCCCACATTCCATTCTCACCTGAAAAAAAATAGGGCAATCTGTTCCCAAAAAAAAAAAAAATATGCCCCAAACATAGCTGCCCATTTTGCACACATCCTCTGGACACATGAAATGTTGTTTAATTGGCATTACAACATACTTTGTTGTCCTCACCCCTCTCTCAGAGGTTGAAGGGTTCATATCTACCTCCAAATTTATTGCATATGCACAGCTGTTGAAGAAATGGGAAACTATGGACCTTCCCTACACCCATCCTGCACATCCTGAGCAATTTTCCATACTGTCTTTCCATCTTTGTGTCCCTTTTTCACCAATTTACTATCTCCCCAATTTTCTTTTCTTTTAAAGAAATTAGTGCGGGGGTGAGCGGGAGTAAGCACTATTAAGCAGTAGTGAGTGGGTGTGCGTGGGTTTGTGCTTTTTGCACTTGGCTAAGCAATGCGAGGCATTGCGCAAACCCACGCAAACCTGCTCACATCTACTTAAAAGTGCCTTAGTCACTCTCTATGTGAGGGCCCTTGTTCTGCTCAGGAACAAAATAAAACACCTCTATAAGTCTTGAACCCTGGACATTGCACACACTACACAACATGAAGTACCACTAAGCCACAGTAGATATACATTAAAATGGTGCTTAAATAATTATATCATGCATCACAATGAGTGAATGTAAAGGAAAATTAGGAATACCATACCACACAACTTGTTCTGTGGATGTTGACCAACAGTTGTTGTGGGATTACATTACATGACTGTGATAAGAGAAACAGCCATTCTAGCAGGAAAAAGAAGTTATGTCTTACCATAACGTTCCATCTCTATTGTTGATCCTTGTTCAGTCATTACGCATGGGTATCAAGCCAGCCATATTCCAAGCTTGTGTCAGCTTCAAACTCTAGAGCTAAACTCTTACCCACAATCGCCCTCTCCCTGTTACCTCAGATTGAGTTTGCAAGTCAAAGAAGGTAGAGGCTACCTCTGGTCATATAACCTAAGAGAGCTGGATGGTGAGATCCACTAGAAACTACAGGAGGGGGAAGGAGGGAGGGTCGTAATGACTTGAACGAGGATCAACAATACAGATGGAACGTTATGGTAAGACATAACTTCTTTATCTGATATTGTTAATCCTCATTCATTCCTTATGCATGGGACAAAGTCCCCAGCTACCTCTATTCCTGGGAGGCTCTCATGGAAGGACATTACTGAGCACCATAGAACCAAAATATGCTCTTCCCCTGGAGGCCAAATCCAATTTGTAATGATTGATGAAAGTATGAGGCGTAGCCCAAGTTGCAGCTGCACAGATGTCATGTAAAGAAGCTCTGGCATGGAAGGCAGCAGAAGTTGCCACCAACCTTGTTGAATGAGCTTTCATGGTAGTAGGCAATGAGATATTGTGTTGTGTATAAATGAAGGTCACACAGTCCTTCAACCATCTAGCTAATGTGACCTTAGCAGCAGCAGATCCTAATGTAGGTCCAAAGAAGGCCATAAATAACTGGTCAGATTTTCAAAAGGACCTAGTCCTGTTTAAGAAAAAGAAGATTTGCCTGTGGATATCTAGAGTATGTAGGCAATACTCCCCTCTGTTTGAATGATTGGGAAAGAAAACTTGCAATTCAATGGTTTGATTAATGGACATGTCAAAGATCACTTTTGGCAGAAATGATGGATTAGTTCTCAGAGACACTCTATCTCTATGAAAAATCAAGTATGGACTCTTGATACATAAAACTTGAAGCTCAGAAATATGTCAGGCAGAAGTAATGGTGACCAAAAACAAGGTTTTCCATGACAAATGCTTGAGGTCACAAGAAGAGGCTGGTTTGAAAGGTGACATTGTCAGAGCTTGTAGACCTAATGATAAATCCCATGGTTGAATAGGTTCCCTAAAATGTGGCTTCAGATGATTCACACCTTTTATGAAGGTCTTGCACAATTTGTGGGACATAACAGAGGAATCTTGGACACCCTCATGGAAATTTGAGACTGCAGCCAAATTAACTCTAATGGTAGAGGCTGATAGACCCGATTGAAAAAGGTCGGCCAGATAGTCGAGTATTATCGACACTGGTGCTGAGAAGGGATCTACTTGTTTATCTTTCAGCCAACAGGTAAATCTTTTCCACTTGCTCGGATAAGTAATTCTAGTGGAAGACTTATGAGATGCAATGAGAATGTCACGTACTGGTAAAGAAAGATCATTCTGCCTGGCAATCAAGGGAATTGGAGTAGCCAAGCCGTGAGCTTCAGGCTGTTCAAGTTGGGATGGATCTGGTTCTGTGGATGTGAAATCATCTCTGGGGTTGGATGGAGAATTCATGGTCGATCTAGTAGGTGAGCCCAAAGAAAGGGGAACCTTTGGGTTACTCGAATCATGGCTGAAAGAGGATGCTGAAAAGGATACCATTGGGTGAGCAGTAGCCATTGTAGAAGCCTCATGTGAAACCTGGCCAGGGCGACAATGGTGATGGAGGGTGCCATGGAACCCAACAGCTGTAGAACCAAGTGAGCCATGGATTTCTCCCTTGAAAGGATTGGAATCAGTTGTTGCTTTATCCTTAAAATTATGTGCTCTGGAATAGCAGCTCTGCAGTTCTTCATGTCCAAGATAACCCCTATGAATTCTGTCGAATGAGATGGGGTGAGATTGGATTTTTGCCAGTTTATGGTTATGCCTAGCCTTTGTGTAGCAAGAAGAGAGTATGCCAGGGCTTCTTCCAGTAGATGTCTGGTGGGGGTGGAAATGAGCCAGTCGTCTAGGTATGGAAACACCTGGAATCCTTGAAGTTGCAAGTGAGCTGTGACAAATGCCATGCACTTTGTGAACACTCTGGGGGCTGTAGAGTCTGAAGGGAAATTCTCTGAACTGGTAGTGACTGGCTTCCACATGGAAGTGCAGAAATCTTCTTGATGGCCTATCCACTTTTATGTGGTCGTACGCATCTTGAAGATCTATCGAGCACATCCAATCATCTTTTTCCAAAAGTGGGAGGATAGACTGTATTGTGACCATCCGGGATTTTTGTACTCTCACAAACTTGTTCAATACACTGAGATCCAAAATTGGTCTCCAGTCCCCGGTTTTCTTTGGCACCAAAAATAGTCTTGAGTAGAATCTGGATCCTATCTGGTCTGGAGGGGCTATTAGGATGGCTCTCTTTCTTAGCAGCTTTTCTGTCTCTAGTGCTGATTCTTCCCTTTGACTGGGTGGAACATTGGGAAAGTTTTTTGAAGGGTGAGGACAAAGATCGAAGGGGATATGATAACCTCTAGTTATAATCCTTTGTACCCAAGAATCGGTGGTGATGGTTAGCCAGGCAGAATGGTACAAGAAGAAATGTCCCCCAACTACCTCCAGAGGAAAGGAGTTGGGCTGCTCTTCAGGAGCACTGGTAGGATTGGCCAGGGAAAGAATCCCTGAACCCTGGTTACGTGGACCCCCTCTGCCCTGAAAGGAGCATCTTCCCTGTGAGTTTCCCTCTCTGCCTCTAGGGGAGAACTTGGCCTGTGTGTCACGGAAAGGACCCTGAGATTTCTTGAACCATATCTTCCCACTCTTTTGGTTTCGGGAGAAAACACGTTGAGGGGAAGAATAGCAGACACTTACAGCAGAAAGGGTCTTACCATCCTGTTCACATCTGGCCAGTGTGCTTTTAACTTTGTGTCCAAACAATGAGGATGCCTCAATGGGAGCATTAAGAAAGGAAGCCTTAAAGGGTTCGGCAAAATTGCACAAGCGCATCCAGGTGTGTCATCTCAAGACCACAGCTGAACCCGCTGCTCTAGCTGCTCCTTCTGATGTGTGCCTATCTGGCTTGGTCTACTAACCTTCAAACCTGGGCTGACCTTCTAAACTTATTCATAATCCTGTCCACCCTTGTCACACCCAGTGCAAATGTTAACATAAATTGATTAAGGGTAGAGCTACAACAGATCCTGGAAACTCTCACCCTATAAGCCAGACAAATGTTATCTGGAAGGCTATGGAGCACAGCATTATGAAACTCATTAACAGAGACATTATGAACCTGCAAACACTGCACCATACCCACTTAGGTTCTCTAAAGGCCAGACCATGGCTCCTACACCTAATAGACTTCAAGCCAGTTAACAAGACTATAGGTGAGGGAGGGGAGGTCCACACAGCCAAGCTATAGCTCACCCAACAATTCATACCCATCCCACATTCTGGAATTATACATAACCTCAACAGACTGACCTGAAACGACTGTTAGATGATGGATTGACAACTGATGCACAGATGTAGGGCACACAGTGACATTTGAAGCTTCCATGTACAATTCTATGCCAGTAAGAAGTGGTATTCACCTGCACTCAGTCCTGGGACTACTCCTGTTTGGCATATTGTTTTCTTAAGTACAGGCAAACACAGTAGGGATATGTCTGCCCAAGTTTGATGAAAATGCATACTGTGGGCTATACTTTATTCTCCAGATGACACACACATCCTACAAAAGAATATCATAGAGATATATACCTGGTGTCAAAGTCATGCTGTAAAGCTATAAGCCAAAGAAAGCATAGTTATCCACTTTTAGAAAACAAAGTATCCCCAGATTACCACATAGGTAGTAGCCCCAAAAATGTGGAACAGGTACTAATGTATACATAGAGCCATGTGTTTAGTCATCTCTCCTTTGATAATCACATTACCAAAAGGTTTTGAAAATCCATTTGTGGAGCGCATAAGCAATAAAGGGTTTGCAAGCAGATCAAAAGAGGTTGTTGCACACCTATAATGATTAGTCATCTTTGCCAGACTTTGCTTGCTTTGGAACAGGTTTCAAATATACCTCAAGCATAAACCCTCACTCACACTCTTCAACAGAAACCCTGATGAGTGGATGTGAAACAGAAGACGTAGCCAGGGATCACTGCAGTGGATAAGCTTGTCACAAGCATACAGAAGTGACCTAAGGTCTGGAAAGTGCCAGCATGCTCTGGCAAGGCTAACAGATGCTTTCATGGAGAAAGCATAGTACCCACCTATGAAAAAATTGAGGTCACATGTATGTATATGGCTTTGCCCCACAGCTACTTTACATGTGTTATGTACATACAGTTGTCATTGTGATATGTAATGCACTAGAAAAATCAAAACGGACTCCACATTGACCAACGGTGTCACACACTCTCACACACCTGGACACACACACAGTTAGTAAGTGCAGGATTCAAACTCCTACCTACTTACATCATGATTCTACAGCAGTACACATTCACACAACGCACTATACACATTACTGGGATTTCATTTTCCCACAGGTGTATGTGTAGGCTGGTGACATCATTAGACTTGACAAAGATGAGTAAATCACTTTTAAGGGGTGTGAGTAGTCTCCAAAGAGGTTGCTCTTTTTTCTCAGGGAGAGACAGACACACACACAGATGAAAATGTGGGATTCAAACTCCTACCCAACTACATTATGATATTACAGCAGTATGCATTTACATGACGTGCTATACACATTACTGGGGTTTCACTTTCCCACACGTGTATTTGTAGGATGGTGACATACCAGACTTGACACAGATGAGTAAATCACTTTAAAGGGGTGTGAGTAGTCACCAAAACAGCTGCTCTCTCTTCCCAGGAAGAGACAGATGTACACAGTTGACAAGTATGGGATTCAAACTCCTACTGAACTACATTACGATATTACAGCAGTATGCAATTACACAGCGCACTGTTCACATTACTAAGGATTGCATCTTCCCACAGTTGTATTTGTAGGATGGTGACATCATCAGACTTGAGAAGGATGAGTAAATCACTTTTAAGGGGTGTGAGTAGTCTCTAAAAAGGTTGCTCTCTTTTCCCAGAGAAAAACAGACACACACAGTTGGCAAGTGCAGGCTTCAAATCCCTACCTAAACACATTATGATACTACAGCAGTATGCATTTACAGGACGGGCTATACACATTTATGAAATTTCACTTTGCCACAGGTGTATTTGTAGGATGGTGACATCATCAGATCTGACAAAGATGAGTATATCACTTTTAAGGGGTGTGAGTAGTCTCCAAAAAGGTTGCTGTCTCCCCAGGGAGAGACAGGCACACACATAAACAGTTGGCAAGTGCAGGCTTCTTAATCCAAACTAAGTACTTTTTTACTATTCAGCAAGCAAAACGGAGTTATAGGATGCAATACAGACATTACACGCTGACAGTTTGCCCAAAGGTTTTTTTTCACATTTGCTAACCTCAGCAGGCTTATCAAACTAGGTGTATTGTGAGTGTATTCTATGCATGGGCCATAACCATATCATATATGGGTTGATGCACCACATGCTGGCACACATAGGGTTAAACTGGAGGCTAAGCTCTGTCAACCCAATACTGGAAAATACAGTCAAGAGGAGTAGGGTCATACAAGCACAACACCAACAGTCTCACATAGACCTACAATATAAGCACCAGCAAAACACACACATAAATACACATTAACATACTTGGAGAATACATATATTAATCTGAAAAAGAGAAAGTGTCCTGCTAAGCAGACAAGCAAGCAACATGCACCTCCAAGCACGCGCCAGAAAACACATAATACACCAAAGCAGTGTACCTCACAACAGGCCCTAAGGCAAAACAACATACCCAACACACTAGTAATAGGTGACTCCATAGTCAGGCACACAGATGTTCCACTCACTAGGCTGGACAAGGGGAAGGTTACTGTCAGTTGTCTGTCAGGTGCTATGATCCGCCACATAACACAAGCACTTACATCACTCCAGAACAGGTACAAATATGATGTGGTCTTTGTACATGTCAGTGCGAATGATCTGAGACATACCTCCCAGGACAACATGACAAGAGATATATAGTAGCTCTATGATCATGTAGCCCGGGCTGATATGACCCTGACCTTGAGTAGCATCTTACCTTCACCTACATGATACTGCAATATAACAGAAAGATGATAAACTTCAACAATTGGCTGAGCTTCTGGTGTCATTCAAAGGGGATCCAGTCTCTGTGTGCCTGGGATGACATGATAGACAAGCCTCGTTGCATCGCTAGAGATAGTTAGCACCTGTCACCCCTATGCTTCTGAATACTGGCTAAGGCTCTTGCTGTCCCCATATTACCTTTTTTAGGCAAGGCTCAAAGGACAAACCATCCCCCGTAACCAACACAAACAACCGCAAAGTGAGCTAAATGTTACTCAATGCCAGAAGTCTCAGCCTCCAAATGCACACACTCGAGGCACTCCTCAGTATGGAGAATATAGATATCTGTGCAATAACAGAAACCTAGTCCAAGGCTCCAGAGAGCACACCAGCACTACCAGGATACTACTCATTCCATACCTTCTTGCTCAGAACCTGGATCATAACACATAGGGCAGGGATGTATCCATATTCATCAAGGATACCTACACCTCTCTCTACATCATCTCTACAGGATATGTACTCATAGAATGTTGCACAGCAACATTCTTTCCACTCCACAGGGGTGGGGCCACAACAGACCCTTGGCATTCCTGCTCTATGAACCTGACGAGTCTGATCTGCAAGGCAATGGAGCCAATCATAATGGAACTCAACAATAAAGACATTGGGAACCTTCACAAAGTTGAGCACACTCAGTTTGGCTTCGTCAAAGGCAGATCATGCCTCCTGAATTGGGTGGATTTCTTTGAGACAGTTACCCAAGTTACAGATGATTGAAAGGAGCTCCACGCAGCCTACCTATACCTCGTTAAGGCCTTTGACACCATTCCCCAGTCAGGTATCATAGATGAACTCAACAACCTGGGCATAAATCCATACATCACAAGATAGATTGCAAACTGGCTCACAGATATATCCCACAAATTAAGAGTTGCTGGCTACATGTCAGACTCTAAACCAGTAACAACTGGTGTCCCCCAGGATTCAGTTCTGGGGCCACTCCTGTTTGGTATATTCTTCTCAGAAGTACATGCCAACACAGGAGGGTTGTGGTTGACTAAGTTTGCTGGGAACTGTAAAGTGTGTGCCATAATAGATTTCCCAGATGACACAAATATTCTCCAGAAGGGACTCTATGAGACAGATGTGTGGTGACAGAATCATGGCCTCAAGCTCAATGTGAAAGAATGCATAGTAATCCCCTTTGGGAAAAACAAAGTACCCAAAAACTACCATATAGGTGTTACCCCCTAAAAACTGACGAGGTAATAAGGCATCTGGGGACACAAGTAGATAGTCATCTTTCCTTTGACAACCATGTTGCCAAAGTGGTTAGGAAATCCTATGTGGCCCACCTAATCAACAAAGGGTTTGCATCAAGATCAAAAGAGGTAGTGGTGGCCCTCTACTCTTAAGTCATCAGACCCATCATAGAGTACAATGCAACATTTTGGATGTACTCGACTAGGCATACCCAGCAGCTGGAGAGACCACAGAGGTACCTCACCAATAGGATTACTGGCCTCAAACAGTTGTGAATGCAACACAACTGGAAAAACTAAATCTGTTTTCTGTTACGTACAGCCTACTCAGAGGCAAACTCTGCCTAACATACAGAGCCATGTCCAACACATAACTATTGAACATGCTCCATCTAAGGAAAACAAAACTGAGTCGCACTACACACTCCAGGGATATGAACCTCATCACAACAATGAATATAACATGCTGGTGGGATAGAGTACCATCCCAGAGACTTGCCTTACTGTGGAACAGAGTCCCAATGTACATAAGACAGAGCCCCTCGCTGATGCTCTTCAATAGGAACCTTGATGAGTGGATGGGAAACAGAAAATTCACGCCAGGGATCACATCAACAGCCCCACTAGATAGGGGCTAAGGGTACTAACTATTAGAAGTGGGCTTAGGAGACTAACCAATGGGGTGGTAAAAGTTGCACAACTTGCCTAGGCTAGTATATGCCTTTGTGAAAATAGTCTACTATGTACTTATGAACCTATGTGACAGGTACATGTCTACAGATAGTAGATGTGTACTTCACTGTACAGTCATGTTGTACAGCAGGCACATGCACCACATAATCTGTAATGCTTACAGATACTGGAATCTATTATGTACAGTGGGTGAGATGTGCACCTCATGTCTTTTGTGCCATTTGGATTTGTCCTGGATGGCTCCTTGTCATGGTCACCCTCTTACACACATCTCTGCCCATCCATCTTTGGCTTATTATACTGTGTTCCCCCTACATATATAGGTACATAGGTAGGTAATAGGCTATCTGCCTGAAGGCATATATTAGTATGGCCAGAGTTTGCAGCTATCACCACACCTGGGGTTAGTTCCCTATGCCTCTGTGTAGTAGTGCTGATGAAGTGATCCATGGTGTGAAAGTTCAGTTTCACATACACTCATCAAGGCTCCTCTGGAAGAGTGTCATTGAGGGACTCAGCTTAATGTAGGTTGGGAGCCTGTTTCAAAGCAAGGGAAGTCTGTGAGTTAGTAATGTATCCCTCCAACATGTTCTATTTATTGTTGTGATGATTATATCCCTAGAGCATGTGGCACAGTGAGCTTGGGTTTACTTCAGATAGATCATGTACATCAGTTCTGCATTGGACATGGATCTGTATGTTGGACAGAGATCGCCAGAGTAGATGGTATGCAACAGAGTACAGATTGAGTTACTTCAGTCTTGTTGCATGGGGCAACTGTTTGAGGCCAGTAATCCTCTTGTTGAGGTACTTCAGTGGTCTTTCCAGCTGCTGAAAGAGCCTAGTCAGATACATCGCAAGTGTGTTGTGGTACTCTCTGATGGGTCTGATGACTGATGAGTAGAGGGAGCCTCCTTTGACCTACATGCAAAGACTTTGGCAATTAGTGGGGACACATAGCATGATTTTCTAACCACTTTGTGAATGTGTTCGTGAAAGTAGAGATGACTATCCACGTGTCCATAGATCCCTTATTATTACCTCCATATTTAGGGTGTTGGCACCTATGTGGTATTTGTATGACTCTAGCTCGAGGCCATAATTTTGACACCACATCTGCTTGACTGAGACCCTTTTTAAGGATGTCTCTGTATTCTCAAACATCGATTATGACAACCTTTTTGCAGTCATCCACAAACTTTGCTAACCATAGCCCTTGTGTGTTTGACTGTACTTCTGAAAAGTATACACCAGACAGGAGGGGTCCCAGAACTGAGCCATGGGGGACATCAGTTGTTACCAGCTTACAGTCCAACAGGGAGACCACAATTATTACCTTGTGGGATCTATCTGTGTCCCAATTGGCAATCCATCAGATGATATATGTGTTTATGCACAGGTTGTTGATTTTGTGGATACGACATGTGTGTGGGATGTTGGAAAAGGGCTTTTCAAGGTCTATGTAGTCTGTGTGGAGCGCATTTCATTGATGTATGTCCTGGGTAACTGCCTTGAAAACAGTCTAGCAGGTTTAGGGACCATGATCTGCCCCTGACCAAACCAAAATGGGTAGGGTTTGGTGTTTGTAGGCTCCCAATAGCTCTGTTTATGAGTTCCATAATGATGGACTCCATGGCCTTGCAGATCAGGCTTATTAGGCTTATAAGACAATTATTCCCATGGTCTGTTGTGCACCAACACTTGTGGAGTGTTCCAAATGTTGCTGTAACCCATTCAACAGTTTCATATCCTGTACAGAGGGTAAGTCTCAACAGACTGTTCAGGTCCAGGGTCTGTTTGTTTTGGAGTTCACATATGACACAGCCAGGGACACCATGTCATTCCATAGACGTCATGTTTTTAGGTTTGCATAGAGCTGTTTAACCATTGTATATGTGATTTCTGGATTTTCACAATCTCCAGGTATGGTAATGGGCCCTTTTGTCAGTGAGATGGGAGTTAAAAATGTATGAACCTGTCTGACAAGATGTTGGCAATGTCAGTCATGTACATGTATTCATTTACACTTTGCACTAACTCAGAACATATATGAGTTTACATTGATATTTATGACATAGTTAAAGAAAGCTTCATGGTTCTCTATGGAATCTTTGGTAATATTTTTGGCAGAGCTTGACTTGGATAATGCTAGGAGTGCTCGTTGTTTCTTGATGATACTGATCGGAGATTTATTGATCTTCTTTGGATTTTAACTTTCTTTGAACAACTAAAGTATTTGTATTACATAGTTTGATTATGACAGGGGTCTGTTTTCATATCACTGTGTGCACAAGGCAGGATTGGTGAATAGTGACATGTGTCTGGAGTAAGAACTGCAACTGCCAGATATGTGTGGCCCACTGCTGTACTCAGACATGGCCTGTGTGTGTGAGCATGCCCAGTATGACCATTCAGTATGTTGTTGACTGAAATTTGCATCATTTGTTTAAGTGTGTGAGCATGCCCAGTATGACCTTTCAGTATGTTGTTGACTTGAATTTGCTAAATTTGTTTGTGTGTGAGCATGCCCACTATGGGCATATATACTATATGTGTGTGAAAAATCAAGTTGTTTTTTACTTCAGGACTCATCTTTGTGTTGTACATTGACAGGAAGCATGCTGTGCCTGCAGGGCTTCCATGAGTCAATTTGCATAAACTTATCAACATTTCTACATACGGGGGGGGGGGGGGGGGCAGCTATTATTTGTACATTTCTACCCGGGGGGGCACACCTGATTGTTACTGTGGGTGTACATAGGATGAGGGGTACACCTGATGCTTATACACATTTGCTAGGCCTGCTATGTCAGGTACTCCATTTCAGTCTGTACTGTTGCCTATTGTACTGGCTTGAGGCATACCACTGTACTACAGACCTTAGCTTCCAATTACACGCATATTAGATTGTGACTTCATAGCCTACTCAACCCACATCACACTGCCTGGCCTGCTGTTATCTGTCTGCATAAGTCTGGGGGGAGGTTACCCATAGGCCTCTTCAGAGGGCATGATACAGCATTTGTTTGTGTTTGCGTTTGTCTACAAGTGTCCTGCTGGCTGTGACTGTTAGGTATGTGACCCCCCAACTGGTATGTGTGAGTGACCTAAGTTTTGTCTGTGCCAGTATTGAGTGTGGTACTGCAGGGTTGTCTAGGTTGGATGCACATAGTACACTCCCTATACATGTTTGAAAACAGGTAGTGTCAAGTTAGGCATCCCTTTTACTGTATGTGCTAGTCAGAGAGAGGTGTCATTTCCAGGGTTCCTACTGAGTCAGTGAATGTGCTATGTGTTGCCTCTTTGCCAAGGCCAGGGAATACTAGGTATGCCTCCTTCTGCCTACTGGGGCAGGCACAGGTTGTTCCTCCTCCGAGTCACACTGTGCCTGTGCAGGCCTTGGCAATGGTGGGTGGCTGCTTTTCCCTTCCCCAAGCTGTTCCTGCTGCAGCTGTTTCCACAGGATCATATTGTGTAGCATGGCACGTACCATAGCAATTTGGGTACATGTAGTTGGTGAGTACTGCAAGGCTCCAAAAGATGTGTCCAGGCACTGGAACAGTGACTTGAGCATCCCAAACACACACTCTATTATGATTCTTGTTTGTGCATGTGCCTCATTATGGAGTTCTTGTTCAGGTGTGTGTGCATTTCTGATGGGTGTAATCAGCCATGGCTCCAGTGCGTATCCAGCATCCCCTACTAGGTGATCATAGGGAATTTCCCCATTGGCAAATGACTGGTACAGCTGTGTCAGATGCCAAATGTGGGAATCGTGATAGCTTCCAGGGCATCCAGCACACACATTCATTATTATGACCTGGGCACCGCACATGAACTGGCAGTTGATGGAGGGGAAGCCCTAGTGGTTGATGTAAACCCTACCCTGCTCATCAGGTGGTGCTTTGATGTATATGTGCATGCAGTCTATTGCACCCACTACCTCAGGGTATTCTGCTATTTGGTGGAAAAGATGCATATTGCTGGCCAATGCCTCACGGGAAGTGGGGAATATATATGGTCACCAACATGTGCTGACATGGCATCCAGGAACTGGTGGAGTACCCTGGATGCTGATGCCTGTGAAATCCCCATCATATCACCAGTTGGTCTTTGGAAGGTACCTCTAGCTAGTATTTTTAGGCAAACAGATACCTTGGTATCCACTGGGATGGGTTCCCCACTTTTGGTTCTGTGTGTGAGGCGTGGCCGGCACAGCTCAACAATTTTCTGTAGGAGGTCCCTGTCCACCCTATAGCGCTCCACTATCTCCAGCTCATGTAGCCCCTGGTAGGTTACCCTGGGTCTGTACACTCTTCTCCATCTCCTCACTGTGGGTTGCTCAGCAGCATTCACAACATCACCACCCTCAGCACCTTGCACATGTTGGTTTATGATAGCAAGAGCAGCCCCTAACATTTTGTCTGAATTAAGCTGTTTAAGCTTTCCCTCTTTGTATACTGCAGTGCTGCAAAGTTCTTGAGAAAAAACAGGGGGGAATGGTGTTTGCAGAGTTTAAAGTGCTGGGCTGGGCTGGGCTAGTCTGCTGCCTGTGTAATTGGCTGATTCTAATATATTTTACCTTGCAGCCCTGCTAGTTCTCCTTGATTAACTTCTTACTACTTATTTTCCTTCCTTTTGCCTTTCTGTTTCCTCCCGAGGGGGAATCTTCATGCAAACAAGCGCAAAGACGCGCCAATGCACGCACACAAGCACACATGCTGTGTGCATGTTTGCAAGGAGTTTCCTATCTTATAACAGTGTGCACCTTGGATTTGAGGTTTTCAAATAGGACAACTGTAGACATGTCTCTTTGCAATCCTGAGCAACTCAGGGCAAACACGAGCCACTGTGCTCCAATTAGCTTACAGCCTGTCTGACACTCCCCCTCATAATGTCACCTATATTCTAGTCTTACACTCACCTACTCCAAATCTTACACTCTTGGGACATGCCTCACATGCTGGCGAAAATTGGGATTCACTATCCTTATCCTCATTTGCATAGGATTGCCTAGTAATGCATGGTTACATCTCTCACACTGAGCTCCCCCCCCCCCCAGCAACCACTAGTCAGTAGCCATGTTGTCTTCAGCCTGCCATTCACCTGCATGGCAGAATAAGCTTTTTATTGAAAATGCCTATTTTTGGCTTTTTTTAAATAATTTTCTTGTTTTTTTAAGTGTTGCACGTTTGTGCGGTGCTGCGCTATGCTTAAACATTGGAGGTCGGAGAAAAAACAAAAGTTAATTTTTTATGTTTTTAAACATTTTCCACTGCCAATGGCCTTATATTTGGCCATTGGCATGCTTTCTCAACTGTATGCATCCTTTATTTGGAGCTGTCATAGCTCCGTTTAGCTATTTGCAGAAATGTACTCCGTTACCAATGGAGTACATTTCTGCAGGTAACACTAATCTTCCACGGACAGGTTAGTGTTTGCTGAATCTCAAATGTATCTCATTTCCATGGATTTCACCAGCAAATGAGGTAATTTGCATACCATGACGCTGTCCGTGCAAGACTAGCTTTACACGACAGACATCTTGCCTGTATAACGTCATACACTAGTCTAATACAGCTATTCAATATTAATAATGTAATCATAAATGATACCAAAGAAATGTAGGTAGCTTGTATTATTAGTGTTTATTATTGTTTCTTCTTGGTTCTGGTTCATAAGGAATGTCTCAAAACACCAAGTGAAATTAGATTTCCTAAGAAAGTAATAACCATTAACTGACATATCACAAGACTGCCAAAAATAAGGGTAATCACAACAAAAAAGGCATTATGAACTAACGTACAGGGGCACACACATGCACACACCTATATATATATATATATATATGTATATATATATGTATATATATAAATCCCAAAAGAAAACGGTGACCGGTTTCTCCTAAAGCATCATCAGAGTGTAATTTGAAAAGCAGTAACCCGGATTTAAATACAAAAGCATACAACAAGCAGCAGATATTTAAAGGTGCAGACACTTAATTTTAAACACAATTCCCCCAATTTTTGCAATACCTACATTAATAAACATGTAAATGTTGTATAACTAAACATATACATGCTCCCCCAAACTTGATCCAATTTATTCAAATTAGACTTAATACACAATACTATGAAAAAAACAAACTTGTACCAAACCAACAAGAGCTATATACATTAAAATGCACAAACCTGTAAACAAAATATGAGCACATATCACTATATAACCAATTAAATTCCCAACAAGTATATAAGAAAATATGCATGAGTACATACACATATAAATAAATACATGTATATACTATCATGTGTAGAAATATGAATACAAAAATACACTAGCACCCTATTATTAATGCTTATATAATAAAATCTATAATATAATAATAGAAAATGCATATGTAGATACTCTAGATGTTATAATAAGTGTTACTACAGCATTGCATATTTTGTTTTATTAATAGTGTGTTAAGTTTATTCTGGACTACCCACACTCTCTATTATATCACTTTACTGTAGAAACTTCTATAACAATTATAACAAATAAGATAGGTGTCTATTGACATATTTTGTATTCTATTATAAATGTAACAACTACAACTGTAACTGAAGAATGTATATAGAAAAATCCAAACACCTGACGTATAAACCTAAAGTCTAACCCCATTTATTACTTATCTTATTTCTACCACTGGTCATTTAGACCTGGTTTAAAAAGGGCCCCCAGATTAACAATCCAGCGACGTTCCTTATCAGTCAATATGTTATGATTAAGTAAAATATTATCATCTTGCATAATTATCCTATCTAGGCCAACAAACACAAAATGGGCTGTGGTATGAACCATCTTATGTTTGTACAAAGCACTTCAAGCTCGCTTACACTTTATGTCACTGATGTGAAGGGCTATTCTTTGTTTTAGTGTACAAGAGGTCTGACCTACATAAAATGACCCGCACTGACATATAGCCATATAAATGACCCACGTACTGGTGCACATTATCAGATGTTTGATGTGAAACACCATCTTGGTGTTCACTGATGTAAAAGACTTAGTTTTCGCCATCAGTTTGCAATATTTACAAAAAACACAGTAAGTGGCACCTACTGTACTTGCTGTTGATTTAGAATTCCCCTTTCTACCCTTCTTGAAGGCTGAAAAATGTTGCCCCAATGATTTACCCTTTCTGCATCCAAAACTACAATGATCTTCAACTATTTGTGTGAAAAAAGAATCTGAATGTAAAACATGCCAATTTTTAGAAATAATGTCCTTTACATGGAAAGTATTACTGCCATAAGTGGTGACAAATCTCACTTTTTCTTCTTGTGACCTGGCATTCCACTGTCTATCCAACAATAACTCTGTTCTATCCCCATTTTTGGATAGCCTATGGGCTGCTTCTACCCTAGTTTTGTTATAACCTCTGTTAATAAATCTAGTTTGTAAATCTGCAATCTGTGCTTCAAATACTGATTTCTGGGAACAGATTCTCCTAACCCTTTGAAATTGTGACCCTGATATGTTTTGGATTGTATGGCGGGGGTGACAACTGCTGGCATGTAGAAAAGCATTCCTGGAGAATGGTTTTCTGTAGATGTCAGTAGCCAGATTACCATCTCCTGTCTTTCTGACCTTGACATCCAAGAAATCAACCTCGTTGGGGTTAATACCCCCAATAAATCTAATACCATATTCATTATGGTTAAGGTATTCTACAAGAGAATGCCAGTTTGGTCACCTCCCCCCCCCCCCATATAACCCAACAATCATCCAGGTATCTTCGCTACATAATGAGTTGGCTTTTTAAACATGGTGGAGCAGTATAAATGTACTGAACTTCAAGGTATCCCATAAACAGGTCTGCATAGATTGGGGCAAATGTAGCCCCCATTGCTGTTCCCTTTACCTGTAGTAACCATTGATTTTGGAACAAGAAAACAATATGCTCTAACACCAGTTTGAGCAGTTGTATCAAAAATACACTTTCTTGCTCACTAATTAAACTGGATTGTGTCATCCAATATTGTATGGCCCTGATTCCCCCCTCATGTGGAATACTGGTATACAGCGATTGAACATCTAAAGTCCCCAAATAAACTGTAGTCAAAATTTGCAAATGATCCATCAGGGACAACAACTGTTTTGTATCCCTAATCCTAGCTGTAACCAGTGGAAGAAGCTGTTTTAACTTATACTCTAAGTATTCAGACAAAGGTTCAATTAATGAGCCTCTACCTGCCACAATAGGGTGTCCAGGTGGATTATGAAGCGTTTTATGAATCTTAGGGACCAAATAGAAGTATTGAGGTAATGGTGCCTCAACCTTCAACTGTGACAACAAAGAGGCTGTAATTACCCCTTGATCTTTAGCCTCTTCAAGAAATTGGTCAATTTCCAGTTTATATTCTAGTGTAAGATTAATAGACATTACTGAATAAAAAACTGTGTCAAATAACTGTCGCTGAGCCTCTTGTAAATAACATTGCTTGTCCCATATAACAACTGCTCTACCCTTATCTGCTCCCACTCTCACTATGTGTTCATTATTTGCCAGAGATTTAACAGCCTGTTTCTCAGATGGGGTCAAATTGTTAATACCAGATCGAAAAATACTTGATTGGTTAACATGTAAATCCTTTAGAACCAACTGCTCAAAGGTTTTTATGGTGCTATGATAAGGAGGCACAAATTCTGATTTTTTTAAAATGAAAACCCTCTGGACCAGTTCGTTTCAAAGCCCCTTCCTTATGTACAAAAAATATTTTAAGTTTATGTTTCTGCAGAAGGTTTTTACATCATTTATTGTATCATAATGAGACACATAAAAGGATGGCACAAATCCCAGACCTTTATTTAACACACTGAGTTCACTAGATGAAAAATTATACTTTGTTAAGTTAATGACTAAGTTATTAACATCATTAACATCATTGTTAGATACAGAATTTGGGATAGTGTCCATTAGTGATGCAGACTGCCCTGGAATAACTTCTGTATGGACTTTTCTACAATGCTTGTGGCCTGCCCTCCTAAAGGGATTTTATGTCACTTGGAAGCTGGTGAAGTACTAACAGGCATCTCCCCTGCTTCAGGTTCCATATCAGTGTTGGAAATACTGGAAGAAAACTCTAAGGCACTAGATGAAGTATCGTTTCTCCTAAGAATAGATTTGACCCTTTTGCGTTTAGGCCTGGCAGTGTTTTTATCTTCCAAAAATCTCACCCCACGTTTCTGTTTCTTCTAAGAGTAAACCATTGCCAATTTAAAGTCATTATCATCCCTCTGGTATTTATTCATTTTTCTTTTGCATAAATCTTTATCATACTTGTCAGTATCAGTAACAAATTGTGTATACAAATCTGGGTATTTAGGAGCATTAATATGTTCCTTGGTAGGTTCATAGCAAGCCTCAAGTTTTGACAATAGATCCGGCAATTGCTTTTCATAATATTCAACTAGCAGCTGTAAAAACATATTGGAAGCCATTTGTTGTATGGCCCTCCATTTCAGCATAAATTCTCCGTCTTCACTACCAAGCCCTGGTTCAACATAAACTCTTAGCCCTCTAGGAGCAATTTTAGCTGACAAATAGGCTTTGAGAAGCTTGCAATGCCACACATAAGAACGTACCTTTTTGGAGGATTCAGTCAACTGTGTGAACACATCTTGCAAGTCCGACTGACCTGCCTCATTGTTCATATTAACCATGTTCCTCACCTTGGTAGTTGCAGTAAAAAAAGTTTAATCATCCTTGCCCGCTGCTAGTTTATCCAAATAAGCCCTGAAATCTGTGCCTGCTGCCATATTGATGCAGAAACCTGTAGTTTCCCACTTCGATCCAAACTCGAGCTGTTTTCAATCGCTTATATATTTAAATATCACCTCTGATGTTTCTCCAAGTCCATACGTCTGATAGGGCTATCATTAGTACATACCAGCACTCAGAGAATACATAAATCCCAAAAGAAAACGGTGCACATAAACGTACTGAATAGGTGCACGAAGTATAAAACATAAATGCCCAACAAATCTCCAGCACTCTATAACAAATATATATGTGTGTGTGTGTGTGTGTGTGTGTGTGTGTGTGTGTGTGTGTGTGTGTGTGTGTGTGTGAGTGTGTGTGTGTGTGTATATATATATATATATATATATATATATGTATTCTGTTTCTTTCCTTCTTGATTTATGAATGTATGCATGTATGTATGTATGTGCAGCTAGAAAAGAGGGCTAAAGCTCTGAACTGTTAATGAACTTACAATACAGGGTATGATTTCTTCCCCATTAATTTGGCTATGGTGGGACTCTGAGCAAGTCACTTAACCAGATAATGGTCTCTGTTTGTCCCCTGGGAAGAGCTAAATTGTCCAATGGACTTGCCCATAGATAAAAATAAATGAATAAATAAATGTATACATACATACATACAAACATATATATATATATATATATATATATATATATATATATATATATATACACAAACATACCAGTGTTCATTAAACCAGATTTAAAAATGGCACTCCAATTTCAGATGAAAATGTCTTCCTTGTGACAGTAAAAGAACAGCATTGCACTACTGCAGACTCCATGTATAATGTGTATCATACTAAATTGTTTGCAGCTGTGAGTTACAAACTGTTGGTACAATCATAGTCAGCTCAATCTACAATGTGTTTATTATATATTATACAATGACTGCCCATTAGTATTCCAAAACGTGCATGCTGATTGGCCAGCTCAACCAGCGTGCCTGTTGTAAATCCGACAATATACCAACGGAAAAGGTCCGGTTGCCCGGACTTTTTTTCTGTTGGTATATTGCCCAAGTTTTAATTTTTTCTATTTAAAAAAATAATAATAAAGCGGTAGTCCCGACTCCACACATACGAGAAAGACAGCCTGAAGAAAATACAAGGAAAATCAGGTACGTTATATAAAATTAAATACACGTACCTGATTTCCATTGTATTTTCTTCAAGCTGTCTTTCTCATATGTGCAGAGTCGGGACTGCAGCTCTCCTACCCCTAAATTTCCCTAAACTACTTTTTTTAATTAAAAAAAAAAAGAAAGAAAAACAAAGCAATGGAGATCTTCTTTTCTCCATTGCTTACTTTTCGAAGCACTGATGTACTGGTTATGAGTGGGGACACAAGTCCCATACACATGTGCAGTACATCAAATAAAGCAACAGGATCTCTATGAGCCGTGGAAGGACAGCATGGGACCATTATACAAGTACATTATTTAAGAAAAGTATTTCTTTGTTAAATAATGTCATTGTATAATAGCAATAACCCATGTCTGGGTGTGGGCAATGTTGGATTTACCCACGGTTGTCTTTCTTTGGTCACTCGGGCTTCACCCTCATGACCAAACCACACCAACCCTGGGTAAATCCAGCATTACCCACACCCAGACATGGGTTATTGCTATATGATAGCATTAACAGTAAATGTGCACGTGACTGAAATTAGCTGTTTTACCATCTCACAGCTATGACCAACTGACATATATGTATTTTTCTTTTTTTTGGAGAAAAGCAGATGGTATCTGAGATTAGCAGGAATCAGGACTTGATTTGTGATGGATATTGTATGTATACACTCCCACTCCAACAAATATGTAGCTGTTGCTCTGTAGTGTTATTAGTTGTTTAATACTTAAAATAGTTGCAATGTAAAACTATTCTACTAACTTCTTTCTGTTATTGTCTTAGCTACTTCATCATTGTGTTTTGTACTGAAAGGACTTCATGTAAGAGAGGCATGCCTGTGCAGTATATTATATAACAGCATTAAAATTTATTCTGAAGGAGGGCCTGTTCTATTATACTGGATGAATATAAGAATCAATTTTTTTATCTTCATCTCATATACTCTGAAAATTGAAATACTTTCATTAAAAGGATTATATATATTGCCAGTGATAAAATATTTAATTTATTTTTAATACCCTCTGTGATCCAGCATAAATATTAATGATCATTTCCATTCAGACTATGAATCTTTTTTTGAAACCCTATAAATTAATGGTATCATAATTTTAATGATTTTCCTTCCAAATGTAATAGTATATAAAAGCCTTGTAAATAAGTCATTTTATTAACATATTATTTCTTTTCCTTACCAGTAACAAGCTTGCTCCTCATTTCTTTGCAAATTAAATTTATGCAGAGCACCTGTACCAGTAAGCTTCAGCTTGGCAAAAAGACAATTGTTTCTTCTATAATCTATTACTTTAATAAATCTCAAAGAAATTCCATGTTTTTTTTTTTATTTCCATTAGTTGATGTTAATAATTCAGCCATTTTGTGTAATGCAGCTCTGTTAACAAATGTAGAGGATGGCAGGAAAGCCTTGTGTTGTGTGAATGTAGACTCATGCCCTTCAGAAAACATAAGAGTATAAGTGTTTAGAAGCCCATGGATTTCTTTCATTTAAATTTATAACTTTCTAACATGCTACATGATCTTACACTATAAAAAAAAATAAATAAAATGCACATTAATGGCAGCAAATGTACAACTTTTTGTGATGCTGGTTAAAATTTGCATCATGATACCTCCCTTCTTTTAAGTGTATGAATGCATTTTCTAACAATGTCTGATATGATTTGATGTAAACTACAATATTGTCAAATGTATGCATCATTTCTTATATACTTGCATATTTGCTGTGTGGTATGTTATTTACTTTCTCTATAGAAAGCAGAATGCATCCTCATTTCTTACTTACAATTCTTCCTGTATTGTGTAGCCTTATTGTCAAGATACTGGCTGAAAAGGGTGATGTACTAGACCACTATCATAGTTAGCAGACATTAAATAAATTATGTCACTCTCATAGTGAGAGCGACTTTAGCTAAACATTTATAAGATGTGGAATAACAGCTAAAGCTATATATATATATATATATATATATATATATATATATATATATATATATATATATATATGTATATACATATATAAATCCAATAATAGCCAAGTAAAGCAAACTGAAAGCATAAGAAGGGAAAGTGCTTTGAAGAAATGTGTTGCATACTTAATATCTAGAGTACAGTCATTGCAGATTTGATATTTCTATTTCAATTAACAACATTTAGTACAAGGTTGAATTAATGATCCCACTACAAAAATATGCATGTATTGTGAACTTTTGCTTGAGATCAGATGTTAACAATTTGTTTTTAAACAACATCCTTTTAGTTTTCCACACTAAGCTAAATTTTTGAATAACAGACTCCATGCCTTAAATGGGGTGACCAAGGAATCTATGTAGAAATATAAACATAAAGTACACACGTAAATGTCAGCTTGATTTTTGAAATTCATGAAAAGAATTCAGCCTAGGAAATTTATTCCACAAACCATTCACCCATAGGGAAGAATCCTTGCTATTTAATTTTTTGACTGTACTATCAATTTGGAAAAACAAGTTTTTATTATGTTTGTTGAAGTTATGGATGGATGAAAAGAAGTTGAAGTAAATGTCTGTCATGTTAAAATGAAAACTACTAAATTATTTTAATAGAACTTTCTCATTTCTATAACATACTGAGAGCACTTTCAGTGCCTAAGATCTTTTTCTAAATTATTTTACTTCACATTAAGTTGTTATAAGTAAAAGCATAATGGATGCTTACCAGTTATTTCGTGCTAAAGGCAGAATGCTTAAAGAGGAATAACCATATTCAGTATATGGTGTAAGCAAACAAATATAAACATTGGGAGTCTTTGAGGAAACCGAGTAAAACAAAGGTCCCATAGTACCATTGTCATTGTTTAGGGAATATTTTGAATGTGGACGTTGGAAGAAATATTCCTAGATACATATTTTCGCCAGACATGCATTTTATTTTAGTTTATGTCTGTTTGTTATCTGAGTAACTGGACTGGTCTTTGGATCCTTTATATATGTGATCCAAGAGCAACAACACAAATATTTACAACTTGAAGCAAACAGATTCATACCTTTGCTATATTAAGAATGCAAAAGAAATTCATATGTTTGGTAAATAGGCATAAATCAAGCAACAATTATTGGCAAAATTAGATGCACTGTTTCAAGACAAAATGATTATTTGGGCAGTGACAGTTAGTGGGATCTCTTATAACTTTGTACAGAAAATGATAGTCACATAGAAGTGCAGTCTCTATTTCAATATAGAAAGTTCTACTTAAAAAAAGTTGTCAGCATTTATTACTGATAAATTTGCATGTAGAAGATTTACTCATTACCATAGTTGTAGTGACTTATAGATATATATATATATATATATATATATATATATATATATATATATACGGATCTACTTTGTTTAATTGAATCTCAGTTCACTGAATTTCATTTCACCCCGACCACATCGCTGAAAACACAGAAAACTAATTTCACTGAATCTCATTTCACTGAACTGATCTTAGTGTATATGGCACTGTGTAGAGTACTGTAAAGGAAGTAAAGGGTATATGCCCTTTTCTCCACTGTACTGCGATCCTGGAGTTAGTATATATAGTTAAGGGGTGGGGATGGGGGCACAGCCCCCCCACCTTGTTTGTTTTATATTGTATTTTACCAAAAATGTCAAAACAATATATTTTAAACAATAGACATGCATAGTTGCAACACCAATGACTAACTCTCTCCAGAAAACAATATGTACTCTAAGTGGGGGGCTACACCCCCATACCCCCGACTGTGGGGGGCTGTGCCCCTCACACCCCCCTAACTATATATACTAACTCCAGGATCGCACTAGAGTGGGGAAAAAGGCATATACCTTTTTCCTTGCTTTACAATACTCTACACAGTGCCATATATACTAACTGCAGTTTTCAGTAATTTGAGATTACAGCAAAGTGGTTGGGGTGAAATGAAATTCAGTGAAATGAAAAAAATGTAAAAAAATTATGTTTATGTTTTTATTTTTTTAATTTATATTTTAAGACCATAAGAAATTCAAAGTTTTGAAACTTCAAAATTTTGAAGTAGAACCATTTGTATATATATATATATATATATATATGTGCATATATATATATATATATATATATATGTGCATATATACAATATATATATATATATATATATATATGCATATATATATATATATATATATATATATGCATATATATATATATATATATATTTATATATATATATATATATATATATATATATATATATATATATATATATATATATATATATATATATATACACACACACTCACACACACACACATAAATATATATATATATATATATATATATATATATATATATGTATATATATATATATAGATATGTATATATATATATATATATATATATATATATATATATATATATATATATATATATGTATTGAGTCTACCTGATTTAACAGAAAGCTTCAAACGCTGACAACGAGAACACCGACACCAGAAGATCGACAACGGAGAAGACCGAAAGTTGAAAATCCCAACGCTGAGAACACCGACATGTTAAGGTGAGTGTGCGGTAGGGACGGACATTAGGGTCAGGGTGCGGGTAAGTGTGTGATAGTGATGGACGTTAGGGTTAGGGTGCGGGTCAGGTAAGTGTGCGATAGTGACAGACTTAAGGGTCAGGGGCGGATTAAGTGAGTTAGGGTTAGGGTGTGGGTAAGGTAAGTGTGCGATAGTGACGGACCTTAGGGTTAGGGTTTGGGTTAAGGTTAGTGCATAGATAGTTGTGTATGTAAGGTTTAGTGTAGGTTTGTAAGATATTTGGTGTGCTTGTGTTGTGTGTGTGTTTTTCGGAAAAGGTATTTGTTTTTGTTGATTGTCAGGCTTGTGGTTTGTCGGGCATGTAAAGTTTCGTGTTTTTGAACTTTCGGTTTTGTGATGCCGGTTATTTTGTTGTCGGTGTTTTGGCATGTCGGCGTTATCAGGTAGACCCATATGTATATATATATATATATATATATATATATATATATATATATATATATATATAGATATATATATATATATATATATATATATATATATGTATATACACATAACCAGATGGCTAGCTGATTTTAATGCTATTTAAAGCCCTGATCCATAATCTGGACAGAAGACAAATATACTATGAAATTGTAATTGAGAATACATGAAGACCACAATGTATTGTCAAATATAAGGCTTATGTATAAAGTATGATGCAGAAAAGTAATACCTACACTGTATTAGATTACAAATGCAGAAGAAAACAGTATGAACTCTGACCAGCCTCACATGCAGAGCGATCGAAAGACTTATCATGGAAATAATCAATAATGACATAGGGAACCTCCAAACATGGAACCCATCTCAGTTTGGATTCATCAGTGGCAAATAATGCTTATTCAAAATGGTGGATTGTTTTGAAAAAGTTACCAAGGCAATGGGTGAATGCAAAACATTACACACCAGTTCATTCAAAACGGCCAAAAGTTTTGACACAGTCCACCACTCAGGCATAGTAGAAAACATCAAAAAAATGTGAATAAACCCCTGTGACACCCAATGGATTACCAGATGTATCACTGATAGGATGCAGTGAATCAAAATTGGGGTAGTTACCTCTACAGGCAGACCAGTCACCAGTAGTGTTGCCCAGAGCTCGCTGCTGGGACCTCTCCTGTTTGACACCTACTTCTATGAAGTAATAATCAATACCAAGGGGCTTTTGTTGACTACGTTTACAGATGTTTGCAAGCTAGAAACAGTTATTGAATCACCAGATGACTTAACCACCCTGCAGGAAGGTTTGACCTAAACAAATAACTAGTGAAAAAATCATGGACTGAAACTAAATGCCAAAAAAATGCATTATTGTTTCATTTTGACGTTGTCTACATCCGGGAACTACCAAATAAAAAATACACCTCTAAGAGTTGACTCAGTTTTTTCGGATATGGGAACTTATGTAGACAGTGGCCTAACTTTTCACCTACATGTGTCCATTGTCATAAGAAAGTGCTTCTATATTGCACAACTTATAGACTAAGGGATTGTGTCTAGATCTTGGGATATCATAGTCCTCCTTTATTCAGCGCTCAGTATAGCAGTCATTGAGTACAATGACCCCTTTGGCATGTATCTCTCCAGACACATGCATCAACTGGAATGCCCACAGAGATACCTTACTTAAAGGATATAAGACCTAAACAATATGTCCTATATGGACCGACTAAAAGCCCTGTAGCTATACTTGTTATCCTACAGACTGGCAAGAGGTGACCTCTGTGTTTCATACAAGGCATCCTACGACCGAATACTGATGGACCTTCTGCACATCAGCAAGTCAAATTTTATCAGAAATGCTCAGTCTAGGGATCTACACCTTTTTTGCAACATCAAAAGAACTGTTTGGCAGAACAGGTATATCTCACAGATGATAACTCTGCTCTGGTGCAGTCTCTCCATAGGTTAATAGGTTCATAGGTGTGTACTAGGCTAATGACCACTGAGGCCTTCTTAAGTCTACACCTACACACCAGTCTGCACTCCTCACACTACGGTGAATAGATAGTTTACAAATAACACAATTCCCTATTAAGTAAACATAACGTTATTCTATCATAACAGCATACCAGTTTTGGCTTAATTAGCCTTCATCAATACCAACAAACAATGTTACAAGACTTAAATACACACCTCTTGCAAATGATTGGTCTCTTACAAATTCTCATTAAGTCCAGAAGGGAACAAGGCTCCCAGCCTAATAATCCAGCCTTTCTCTTTATTATTTAACATAGTGTGCAGCTGCCTTTGTTGTCCCTGTTTAACAAAATCTTATCAGTAATAACAAAATAAAACATTGCAATTATGTGCTGTAAAGTATGTTTATATAAAGCACTGGATCCTCTGGCACATCTAATATCACTAAGATGTTCAGAAATCCTGAGTTTCAATGACCATGAAGTTTGTCCAACATAAAATGTTGAACAACTGCATGTGGCCACATATATGACCCAGTCTGTATTACAGTTCCCAAAAATATTAATTTGATACACCTTTGCTATATTAGAAAATGAAAAGTATACAGCCTTAGGAACATATTTACAAAAACTGCAATGACCACAGGGATGGCAACCTTTCACTACTGCACCCCTCAAAGTTAACCAACTGCCTCAAACATTGTTTAGCTAAATCGTCTTTCTTATAGTGATTGAACCATTCACCCAAAGTCTTGTCCCTTCTAAAAGAAAAAAAGACATGTGTCAGGTAATAAGTTTTTTAAACAAGAATCCATCAGTAGAATGTACCAGTATTTTTGAACCAGATCCATAAACAAACTAGAGCAGAGCACCTCGCTGGCCTTGTTCAAGAGGAATCTTGACCAATGGATGGGAGATCGCAGATATACCCCAGGGATTACTTCAGTGTCACTGCTTGACAGAGGCACAGAAAAATGATAGGCATAGTTTTTATTCAAACTAAAGGGGGCGAAAAAGCCACATAACTATGGGCTAGGCTTATAAATGCCCTTGGGCAGATAGCCTAGTATGAACCTATGAACCTATGAACCTATGAACCAAAATTTGTGGTAAACCTAGAGGGTTACTTATTACCTGGCAGATGTCTTTTTTCTTTTAGAAATTTGCTACGTTCCCACAAGATTAATGTTGTTATTGTTTGTGATACATGGTTAAAGGAACAATGATTGGAAACCAGTTTTGTTAGGGTATAAATGTTTTTACTGTAACAGACATGCTAATAAATCAGGTGGAGGTGTTATGATAGAGATGAAAGACAGCTATGAGACCTGTGATTATTACATGTTCAGTGATAACACCGACACTATATACTGTGCTTATTTTTAGTGGGCTTACAAGTTTTTTTTTTTTTTTGGGGAAAATGTGGTACATTTCCATAAGACTGATGTTATTTTTTGTGAAACATAGCTAAAGAACAATGACTGGAAACCAGTTGTGTCAGCGTCTAATTGTTTTTACTATAACAGACATTCTAACAATAAATCAGGTGGAGGTGTTATGATAAGGATTAAGGATAATTATGAGATATGTGATTATCACATGTTCACTGATAACACCAATACTACAGACTGCATAACTGTGACAATAAAGACAACCCTGGAACATATAACAATTGTTGGAGTGTATCGACCTCCAAAGTCAAGTTCAGAAGACCTAGAGGAATTACAGGTTCATAGGTTCATAGGTAAGTACTAAGCTATCGGCCCAAAGGCCTACATAAGCCTAGCCAGCAAGGTACCATAGCTTACGCCACCCAAGAAAGTTATTTTCCTGTGCCACTGTCCAGCAGAGACACATAAGTGATCCCTGGGTTGTATTTCCTATTTCCCATCCACTCATCAAGATTATTCTTGAAGAGTGCTAATGAAGAACTTTTCTTGACATAGATGGGTAGCCTGTTCCAGAGTATACAAAGTCTCTGGGACAGGAATCTATCCCTCCAGCATGTCCTGTTTATTGTGGTGACAACATTTAGGTCCCTAGAGTGTATAGCTTGGAGGGATTGGGATTTCTTTAGGTGTAGCATGTCCAACAGCTCTGGGTTTGACGTAGCTTTATATGTTAGGCAGAGATCACCTCGGAGTAGGCGATATGCTACGGAGTAAAGCTGGAGTTTTTTGAGGCGGTCAGTGTAGGGCATTTGTTTGAGGCCAGTAATCCTCTTTGTGAGGTACTTCTGTGGTCTTTCCAGCTACTGCAGATGACTTGTGAGGTACATTCCAAAAGGGGCATTGTACTCTATAATGGGTCTAATGAGTGATGAGTAGAGGGAAACAATGACCTCTTTTTTCCTGGATGAGAACCCTTTTATGATATGGTGTGCCACATAGAAGGACTTCCTGACTACTGTGGCGATGTAACTATCAAAGGAGAAACTACTGTCCACCTGAGCCCCAAGGTCTCTTATCACACATTCAGTGTTAAGTAGATTGCTGCCTATGTGGTAGTTCTTGGGTACAGAGTTTTTACCAAAGGGGATGACACTGCACTTTTTGGTATTGAGCTTGAGTCCATGGCTCTGACACCAGGCATCTGTCTCAGTGAGGCCCTTCTGTAGGATGTCCACATCATTTGGGGACTTGACTATGGCTCCTAATTTTCAGTCATGTGTGAATTTCATTAGCCAGAGGCCTTCTGTGTTAGCCTGTACTTCAGAGAAGTAAATACCAAACAGGAGAGGTCCCAGGATGGAACGCTGTGGTACTCCACTTGTCACTGCTTTGAGGTCAGATTTGGATTCTGCAACTTTCACAGTGTGGGTTCTGTCAGTGAGCAAGTTGGCAACCCATCTTGTGATGTAGGGATTTATACCTAGTTTAGTGAGTTTAGCTATAATTCCAGAATGGGTGATGGTGTTGAAAGCCTTGGTGTGGTCAAGATAGGCTGTGTTAACCACCTTACCCTCATTCACGGCTTTGGTGACTGCTTCAAAGAAGTCGATCAGGTTCAGGAGGCATGATCTGCCTTTCACAAATGCAAAATGGGTGGGATCCAGAGTTTGGAGGTTACCAATGTCTTTGCTTATGAGTTCCATGATGATACGTTCCATGGCCTTGCAGACCAGGCTCGTCAGGCTAATAGGTCAATAGTTCCCGGGATCAGTGGTGGCTCCCACTTTGTGGAGTGGGATAACTGTTGCTTTGTGCCATTCAGTGGACACAAAGCCTGATGCGAGGCTATTATTGAACATGGTGCTTAAGTGGGGAGCCAGTTCATTCTGAAGTTCATGTAAAACGCAGCCTGGTATGTTGTCAGGTCCCATGGATGCTGTGTTTTTGGCTTTAGAGAGTGCAGCTTTTACCTGCGTAGTTGTAATTACAGGGACTCTGCATTCTTCCTGTATAGATATGGGCTCTTTAGAGAGTGACAGGGGGGTAAAGTTAGCACTGAACCGATCTGCTAGGATGTTGGCAATATCAGTTGGTTCTGTAATTTTCATGCCTTTGTGCTGTAACTCAGAGCAGATCTGGGTGTCTTTTGCAACAGTTTCTTCCTTCTGTTGTACAGTTTGTTTATGGCAGGGGACCATCAGATTGGCTTCCTTTTTTTGGAGGATAGCGTCTTGGTTCTGTTTGGGATAGCACAATCCATGCACTCATTTAAGTGTTTATAAAGTACATTTGTGTATGATTCAGCAGTTGTAGCTGTATTGTCCATCTGCATGGGTGTCATGAAGTTCACCACTTCTGTCTTAAGAAGCATGAAGTTGGCTTTGGAGAAATGTTTTACTGTGGTTTCCTTAATGGGTGGTGAGGGTGGGATGTGGATATCAAGGGTGATAAGCTTATGGTCGGATCGGACCAACGAGGAGTTGACTTCAGGTGTGGAACACCGGTCACTCATGCTGGTAATGACTAGGTCTAGGATATTGTTGCCCCTAGTGGGGGTGTGGATAAGTTGATCTAGGGCACTGGAGTTTATGAATTCCAGAAAGCGTTGAGCTAAGGAGTTGGTACATGAGTAGTTTTTTCCCAGTTAATGGTGGGATAGTTGAAGTCACCCATTATTAGGGTGTTTGGTTGAACCTTAATATTTTCCAGTACATCAAGAAAAGTGGAGTGGGTATCCTGGGGCATGGTGGGGGATCTGCAGCAAGCTACAATTTGGATTGCAGTTTTGCCCAGAGTTAGTTGCACTTGTATAACCTTGGATGCATTATGCTGAGCAACCTGGAGGTGTGGATATCCTTAATGAATATGGACACACCTACGCCTTTGATGTTTCGGTCCAGGTTAGATGGCTGAAAAGTGTGGTATGAGTTATAGCCTGGTAGTGCAGGGGTACTCTCTGGAGCCTTGAACCAGGTCTCAATCACTACACAGATATCAATGTTCTCCATTTTAAGGAGTGCCTCGAGTGAATGCATTTTGAGATTTAGACTTCTAGCACTGAGTAGCATTACCCTCAGTTTTTGCTTGCCTGTTCCTGTTATGGTGGTGAATTTGTTATTTGAACCCTGCCTAAAACAGGCACTATAAGGGAAGCAAGAGCCTTAGCCAGTATCCGGAATCCCAGGGTCGACAGGTGCAGGTCATCTGTGGCAAAGCACCGCGGTCTGTCGACCATGTAATCCCAAGCAGACAGATATTGGATCCCCTTAGAATGACAACAGAAGCTTAGCCAATTGTTGAAGTCAATCATTTTGTCCTTGTACTGTGGTATCATTCTGGGTGATGGCAGAATGCTACTCAGAGCTAGGGTCATACCTGCCTGGGCTACAAGATCGGAGAGCTGTTTCATGTCTCTTTTCATGTAGTCCAGGGAGGTACGTCTCAGGTCATTCACACCAACATGGACAATGACAGAGTCATATTTGTACTTGCTGTGGAGTGATCTGAGTGCGTGGGTTATGTGGTGGATCCTGGCATCCGACAGGCAGCTGACAGTAACCTTCTTGTTTAGCCTGGTGAGTGGGACATCAGTGTGCCTGACTATAGAGTCACCTATGACTAGTGTGTTGGGTACATTGTTTTGCCTTATTGGCTGTGGTTGAGTGGCACAGTGAGTCTGTGGACTATGTGTCATTTGGGTTGTGTTGGGGGATGGAGGTTGCTTGCATTTGTGCTTTGGAGGTCTCTGTTGCTTAGACAGATTACTATTGAGAGCCTCCGCGAATGTTTAATTTTCCATACATTTCTTGCAAGAATAATATTAGCTGGGGACTTAAATTTAACAGAAAAACACTGGAATAATATCAATTTTACAATGTTAGTAAGGAAATTATTCACAGCGTATATTCAGGAACAACAACTGCTTCAGATTGTTAAAAAAACTACCAGGGAACGGAACATACTAGACACTGTGTGTATTCCCAAAGAAATTACTGTTACTTCAAGTTAAGTTTTACCACCACTGATGTGTAGTGATCATGGGGTTATAAAGGTTAATTTGTTGCTAGATAATTCTGCCAAACTGAAATCTAAGCCAATGCACAGAAGGCTAATTACAAATTATATAGAAGCAAAATAGTCACTAAGTAAAACTAAATGGAGTGAGGTGTTCAATGGAAAAACTGCAGATGGAATGTGGAAAGTTTTAAAAGAGAAATTGTTTGAGTGCAAAAAATCAAAAAAATGTTTAACATCAAGATCTAGGCATACAGCATCAGGCGGATATATTTCCATAAGAGCAAGATATCTGATTAAGGTGAGAGACAAAAGTATAAGAAATGGAAGAGAGGTCGAACTACAACTTTGAAAACTGAAATTAACAAGTTGGACAAACAGATTAAGCATAGTGTGAGACAAGATCAAGAAAAATTTGAAGAAAATTTATATAAAGATATTGACCATAATAGGACAACTTTTTATAGATACATAAGATGTGGAAGGAGTAAAGACACACAAATTGATAAACTGTGTGCATATTCTAAAATTTAGTTTCAGGCACAACAGATTATAGATATATTTACAAAATCTTATGCAAAACAGTTTGGCTCCACAAAAGGGGTGGTAAGTTGTCCTAGTAACATCCAGGTAACCCCAGATACTGGAATCAAATTAAATTATATTGAAAAAGAACTGCACAAACTGGATCCAAGGAAAGCACAGGGAGGGGACGGAATTAGTAACAATGACCTGAGAACACTTCAGCAAGAACTTACAGTACCATTATATCTATTATTCACTAGGTCATATAAATATGGGGATATTCCTCAAGATTGGAGACGTGCTTATTAAACCTGTCTTTAAGGGAAAGGGAAGTAGGACAAACCTAGAGTCATATAGACCCCTTAAGTCTACTTTCATGTTGTGGAAAAATAATAGAGAAGGTAATATTGGATAAGTTATTGTCAAAAATGGATAGGGTGGTACTTGGAACCATATATCACCATGCATATGTTGAAACCAGTTTTATTACCACCTGTTACATGATGTTCTATAACAATATAATAACAGCTATGAATGAAAAAATGTGCTGTGATGTCATTTATATAGATTTAACTTCAGCATTTGACAGGGTCATACACATAACACTGATCAATAAATTAGTACAACTTGGTATTGATGTACTCTTGATAAGATGGATAGCTGCATGGCATAAAACAGGACATGGCAAGTATCATACAGCAACTGGACAGGCAAAATCCTTGGTTACAGTCAGTGTGTCCAGCAGGGCTCTGTCCTAGGGCCTTACTTGCTTAGATTGTATCTTTCAGACCTAACATTTTCATCTGAGGTGTTCTACAGTCTATACAGATGACCTGAAATTGGGTAAACTGATTACATGTGTTACAGATGAGGCATGTCTGCAAAATAACTTGACTAAATTGACCATTCGGGCACAGGAGAATAATATGCTGATAACTACATCTAAAACTAAGCATATGAGATTTGGTAGGCATAAATTGAAAGGTGAATATTTAACACAGCACACAGTGATTGAAACTGTAGACTCAATTAAGGACCTGGGTATATGGGTAGATTCTGCTATGAGATTTTCTAATCATATCAACCAATTGGTCAATGATAGTTATAAAACTATAAGTTGTATAAAAAGATTTATAAAGTCTAGGCAATCTAAAATAATGAAGTTATTGTTTGTTAGTGATATTAGACCCAGCCGTGATTATGGAATAACAATATGGAAACCCTATAAGAAAACAAGCATGAGTAAACTGGAAAGAGTACAATGGAAATATACCAAGGGTATCCATGGATGTGAAAATTTAAGTTATTATGAAAGACTAAAATATCTGAACATGTACAGGGATTCTTACAGATATCTAAGAGGAGATCTTAGTCAGGTATATAGGGCATTTAGTGACAACTAACTCTGGGAATGTTTGGGGTTAACAAAAAGTACTAGAGAATCATGAGACAATCCATGTAGGAGATTCTATAGGAATAGGAAGTGTACTAATTGGTTCTCTGACAGAGTAGCTGATACATGGAACAGACTACCAAATTATATTAAAGAAAGTACTAGTTTAGATATTTTTAAGAACAGCCTGGATATTTATTATGGGAACAAGTGTTTTATTATATTGGCAAGCTAGACGGGCATTAATGCCCATTCTTGATATATTTTATTTATTTATTTTACATTTGTTAACTAGGTAGAAGAACTGCGGTGGTGGTGCTGTGGTAGTGTTGTCACCTCACAGTAAGACGTTGTCCTGTTCGATTCTCAGCTAGAGCGTCTTCTGTGTGGAGACATGCGTGAATGGGCATACCTTCGTTGAAGGTTGCGTGTTAGGGCTGGCAACTCGGCACGTAAAAATCTACTGCCAGTCATTAGCGGACCAGAGTTCCGCTGTGGCGACCCCTAACCGGGAAAAGCCAAAAGACAAAACACAACATTTGTTAACTAGGTAGAGTCCGGCTGGGCAAGTAGCCTATTTTAAGCAGAGACCCGGGGAGATAAGCTCCATAACAATAATACAAAAAGTTTACAAAACTTATTAAAAGATTTGCAAACAATATACAAAAAGTTTGACAGTTGCCAACAATCACAATTTACAAAAAGGTGACTGTAAAACAGAAAACATTACATTTGTTAAGCCTTATTACAGACAGTAATATGCAAATCATTAGATATATATAACTAAAAACCATTGTGGTACATTCATTTGGTAGAAGTAAGACAAGAAGATAGCAGAATACAAAATATTTGATCAAATGCATGAGAAACTAGCCAGGAGTACTACAGGAGCATAGGCATTGTCGAGTAAGGTATTCCTTTAGGAGTTTTTTGAAGCTATGACAATCTGCATCTTTTAAGATATTCTGGGGTAATAGGTTCCACTGTTTGGCTACTTTCAAGGAGAACAAAGAGTCACAATGTAATTATGGGACTCTGTAACCTTGAGTATAAGTTTATCAGATGATCTAAGGGTCTTGGGGTTGGTATTTAGTTGCACTAGGTTAGAGACTGCAGGACAGTTTTCAGGTTTGTGGCTAATACAGTGGGCAGTGGTGAGCTGATTGAGCAATAACAGATTGGGAAATTCAAGCCAGTGTAATTTTTGAAGAGCAAGGCAATGATGGGTCCTGCTGGGTATATTAGCAGCAAATGTTGTTATTTTGTTATAGCAGGAATCAAGTATATATAAATCAGACTTGTGCTGGTTAGTGAAAAGTTGACAACAGTAGAGAAGAGCAGATAGGAGGTGGGATCTGGCTGTGGCTAGTCTGGTATTTTGACTAAGGTAAGATTTGGCCCAGTATAGAGAACCAAGTTTGATGTGAGCATACTTTATTGTGAGTGATATGTGTTTATTGAATGTTAGGTTGTTGTCTATCATGACACCAAGTAGTTTTGCTAACTGGTTCTATTATAGTGCCATTAGTGGAGTAGATGGAGAGAGGAGTGGTTTTGCTTTGGATTTCCTGTTAGAGAAGAACATTCATTTTGTGTTGTTTGGGTTTAGGATGAGTTGAAGTTCATTTAGATAATTTTCAATATCTAGAAATTACTTTTGCAGTTTATCTTGGAGTTCTTGGGGTGTGGGAGCAGAGCAAATAAGAGTTGCATCATCAGCATATTGAATAATAGAAGCAGATTTAGTGGCAGTGTTTAGACTATTTGTGAATATAATAAAAGAGGGCCAAGGATGGAACTCTAAGGAAACCCTACAGAGACTGGAAGGCATGTAGAGAGTTTATTATCCCATTTAATTGCCTGCTGGAAATTAGTAAGGTAGCTAAAGAACCAGTTGAGAGCTGTAGAACTGAGGTTGAAGGAGGATAGAGTGCTGAGTAGTAATTGGTGGGATACCATATCAAAAGCTTTGGACATATCAAGGAATATAGTAGAGACTAATTGTCCATTGTTTTTGAGGAGGTTGATGTAGTTAGTGAAACTTATGAGGGCTGTGAAGGTGCTGTGTTTTGGATGGAAGCCATGCTGTGAACCAGATAAGAGGTTATTTGTAGTGAGGTGGTCTATGTATGTATCAGAGCAGGATCTAAGGATGCCTTATATGCCAAGCATAAATCATATCTTTGCAGTCTATAGGAAACAGAGTATAGAGACAGGGCTTTGAGGTGATCTGCACAGGACATTGCATTTATGCCCTATATTCTTTTTGTAAGGAACCTCTGAGATATTCCAGTTTTTACATGTGCCTGGTCATGTGCATACTGGAGAGGGTATTATACTCAGAGATTGTTCTGAAAATGATTGAGAACAGAGGCAGGATGTCCTCCTTGAACCTAGATGTCATGGCTTTACTTATAAGTTAAGTGACACAGAAGGATTTTTGACCACCTTAGAAATGTTGGTTGAAAGCTAGGCTACTATCTGCATGTGTCCTCAAATCACTGACTACTATGTTTACCTTCAGTGGTATTTTATCGATGAAATATTTTCCTTGGATGTCCAACTTCCAAAAAGGTGCTGTTATGTATTTCTTGGCATCAACTTTTATGCCCTGGTTTTGACACCAGCTATTTATTTATTTTATACCCTCCTGTAAGCTGTTAGTATCTTAAGGGGGTTCTATTATTGCCCTTGGCTTGCAATCATCTGCAAACTTGCCCTTGACATTGGTCCTGACTTCCAAAAAAATGTATGCTAAAGAGGAGCGGATCCATCACAGAGCCCTGAGGACTCCACTGGTGACTGGTCTTTTTGTGGAGGTGGTCTCTCCAAATCTAACTTCCTGGAACTTGTCTGTGAGCCAGATGATTATCCTGTGAGTTACATATGGGTTTATGCATAATTCTGTGAGTTTATTCACAATACCTTTCAAGGGTATTATATCAAATGCCTTAGCTATGTCAAGGTAATCAGTATGCACCATTTTGCCCTCATTCATTGCCTTGGTGATCTTCTCAAAGAAGAAAAGGTTCAGTATGCATGACCTGCCTTTGACAGAACCAAACTGGGTTGGGTTCAGTATCTGAAGGTTTCCAATGTCATCATTAATCAGTTCCATAATAATTCTTTCCATGGTTTTGCATATGAGACTAGTCAGATGACTGGATATGTAGTTCATGAGGTAAGTTGATAGTCTGCCCTTGTGCAGATGACCATTGCCACAAAGCCTTCAATGGGGGTATTGTTGAATAGTGACTCCAATGGTCCTCCAGGTCATATTTCAAGCTATTAGGAAGCATCCTGGGATGTTATCAGGTCTTATTCAAGCTGCATTCTTGACCTTAAAGAGCACATCTAAGTTCTGTTCCCTACTGCTAGCTGGAGTGATTATGTTAGGTGGTATTTCCTTGGGGGAATATATGGTGATGACTGAAGGGTAAATCTGGAGCTGAATTTGTCAGCAAGAAGATGTACTATATCTCCATGAGTGTGGAACAGTTTGCCATACTTTTTTGTTCTGCCTTTGAGCATTCAGATATGGTTAACAAAGACCGTATGGTTGTCCTTGCCCTGGGATGCTAGCGTTACACCAAAATTTGCTTTGTTTTGGTGCTATAATTCCTAATTTTAGCTATGATTTTTTTTTCTTTTTTTTGTCATGCAACCTATTTAATTTTGTATTCCATGAGAGTGGTATGTTTTTTGAGTTAGTTTTGGACTTAACTTCTGGTAGGCACAGCAGCCTCTATGCAATCATTGACATGGTTGTATAGCGTATATGCTGCTCTGTTTTCTGGGTTTGGAGGGGCTTGACATTTTGACAGGTTATCACTTATTAAAAGCAGGTTTGCTGAGTAGTAGTTTCTAACTGTTGCAGAGTTTGATGAGATTAGAAAATTGTGATCTGACCTTATCAGAGAGGACATAACACTGGAGTGCAGTGTTCTCCAATATTTGTGAGTACCATATGAGGTCCAGTATGTTTGTACCTGTAGTAGGTTTATGCACTAACTGGTTCAGGGTGTTTGTGTTTACAAAGTCTAGGAATCCCTATGTTTGAAAATTTGGGGTGATTTAGTAGTCCCAGTTTATAGAGGCATAATTAAAGCCCCCGTGTGTATGGTATTTGATGAATGGTGAGTGTCTCCAATAGCTATAAGTATGTGTTTCATGAGACACAGTGGGTGAACTGCAGCTTGCTAGTATATTGTATGGAATTTTGTCTATGGTATTATGGAAGTGGAGGAACTCCAGTGCCACATCCTGCTTAACAAACCTAGTGGTATACTTGTTGTTGATGTAGATCAAGACACTACCACATTTAGTCCCTGTCTGTGCAGTTGCTGGTCTAAATTTTTGGAAGACAGAGAATTCTTACACTGATGATACTGATAAGGCTTATAGTGATGGGGTACTGTCTGTGGCTTTAAAGCATGTTTCAGTGACTGCACAGATGTCTGCATGCTCCAAGGTGAGGTGAACTTCAACACAGTGGATCATCTTGTTTAGATTCTTGGTATTGAACAATAACTCCTTTAGAATCCATTGGGGGATTTTGCTATTTTGGAAGGTTTGGCAATTTAGCATTGCCTTAAAAAGTCACTATGGAGGAGGACAGTCCATGGAAAACAAAACATACCCCTGTCCATATTCAAGTGCAATTTGGGTCTATACCCCAGGACTGCCCCATGTATTATTAATGGATAGTGGCAGCTCCTCTGTGTCTTAACTTATCTATGGATCACCTCAAATTATATGTGGTATCAACCCAGATATTCCTACTAGCAGTAATGTATTATTATTGACCATAGGATGGGTAAGGCTAATTTAACACCAAATGGGATAGGTTAATCCAAGCACTAAAGAGGACATTGGGTAGGCCAAAAATAGCTCCCAGGAGCAGCTCTCCTACTACTTACATATGAACCTATGAACTTGTAGTAAGTATAGCACATATAACAAAGAACAAGTAAGCACAAAAGAGAATTGTTTTTCCCAATATTCAGTCTTATGCAAAACCAAATAATATCAAATAGTTTTAGCCATAGAAACGTCATTGAATGAAAAGCTTTGCTTTGGAATCAAATTAACCATAATCATTGAGACCTTGTATATGTTCTGAAGAAAACAAAAGCAGAAGACGAAGTCAGGTGATTCTAGAAGGTTGGAGAAAGGTTCAAAATAGCAAGCTGTTTACCTTTTGAAAGGGAAAGCTATAACAAATCCCGATAACAAATTCAGATACGATTTTGAAGAAGAATGAGATCACGTTATCAGCAGATGTCCATATCATCAAATAATTAAATATGGTTGGAAAGGCTGGACTGTAAGTTAAGCCATGCACCAGAAAATTAATATTTTTGAACAGTGGTGTGTAGAAATCTACTGAGAATTCATTGGACTGTAATAAGATTAAATCAATCAACGCTTACAAAATAAATACACACCATTCACTAGTAGGCCTCACAGCAAAACTACAACTCAAATACTTTGGCTACATAATGTGAAAACTGGATTGTCTAGCCAAGACATGACATTGATGCTGGGAAAGATCAAAGGCAAAAGACGAAGGGAGTAGCAGAAGTTAAGATGGATGAAAGGCATTTCAAAAGTAATGACTATAAATTCGCCTGAACTTAAAGAAGTTGTTTGTATGAATATGTCTCAAAATATGCAAAAAAACCCCAATCTAAATGATTTAGGATTTTTGCTTGGAAACATTTACGTAAATATTTTTATACCCCAAGTGGACTCCACAGAATTTTTCCTCAGGTAGACAGCAAATGTTGGAGGTGTGACAGGGAAGAAAGAGGTACTTGTGAACATCTTTGTGGGAGTGAGGTGGGTTGGTAGACTTTAAGGATGCCCTGCAGGATGCACTGTTGGAGATGCTGGGGGTTGGATTAATGTGAAGAGGGAGATGTTTTTCTAAACTATGATACAGAAACGGATTTGCGTAGACATGTTAAGGCCTTGCTGTGCCCAATTATGATGGCTGCTAAAAAAACAATTACAAGAAAATGGAAATAAAAATCTAAACCAACTATATCAGAAGTAGTGACTATAGTAAAAGAGATAAAACAACTGGACTTCAGATCTTTAGAAAAGTGTAGGAGCAAACTACATAGGAAAAAATGGGAATTGGAGGAACAATACATGCAAGGGATGAATGAGGTTTAAAAAGACAGGACTTAAATGAGCTATGTAATGTGGTGGTGCTGCGGTAGTGTTGTCGCCTCACAGTAAGACGCTGTCCGGTTCGATTCTCAACTAGATCGTCTTCTGCGTGGAGACATGAGTGAATGGGCATACCTTCATTGAAGGTTGTGCGTCAGGCCTGGCAAGCCGGTACGTAAAAATCAACTGCCAATCATTAGCGGACCGGAGTTCTGCTGTGGCAACCCTTAACCGGGAAAAGCCGAAAGACACAAACAAATGTTTGACTGAAAATGATTGGGTAAATTATAAGTGATGTATAATGTTTTCAATTGGGAGTGTATCAGTATGGTTTGTGATGTGAAATGCTTGCAACTAGGACTGTATCAGTGTGGCTTGTTTTCATTTATATAAGTGTATGATTGCTTATGTTGTAAGTGATGGTTTAATAAATATGTTTCTTGTTTAAAAAGGGGGCAGGAACTGAATAATTTATGTAATGTTGCTTAGGTCATATGATGTATTTCAATATATGTGAAGTATAATGTTTGTTAATGTTAATTTGTTAATACAAATTGATTACTTTTGTATGAATGTAAATTTGTATATGTCACAGGTGATAATTCATTAAAGGTGTTTAAAAAAATAATCAAAGACGTTATTGACTGACAGGTCTGAAGTCCTTGAGGTCACAATAAGCTGAATATGGCTAAATGAATAAATAAATAAATAAAGAGAGAGAGAGAGAATAATAAAAGGTGAATATTATGGGTGTAGGAAGTGGTTTTTACTGGTAGTGTTGAAGATAGTAGAGGACATTTTCTTTCACTAATAACCCTGAAGATGAAAATGGAGAGTTGGTATGTAGCTACTGCAGTATTGGAGAGCCAGTTTGCTTTCACAGTGAAAGGTATGATGAATTCTGAGTCAGCTGAGAATATGAATCTGAAAAAAAAAAGTTATATCTTACCATAATGTTCCATCTGTGCTGTAGATCTTTACTCATTCATTACTGTTAGGACTTCGGCTCCGTCCTTGGAACTGACATGGCCATTACCAAGCTCACACCGGCAAAAACTCTCAGCTAAGACCTACCCACAATGCCCCTCTCATAGTCTCTTCAGATCGAGTTTGCCCGCAATTATAGTATAGAAGTAATAAAAGTGATAGTAGGAGGCTCTGTCTGAGAAAATACCTTAACTAATAAGGAAATCTTAAAGTCCACTAGGAGTCCAGGCAGGGGGAAGGAGGGTGGGAAGTAATGAATGAATAAAGATCTACAACACTGATAGAACATTATGGTAAGACATAACTTCTTTATCTGATGTTGTAAATCTTTATTCATTCCTTACTGTTAGGACCGAGTCCCCAGCTACTTGAGTCCTGGGTGGCCCTAAGGAAGGACATTCCTTAGCACCATAGAACCAAAAGATGCTCGTCTCCAGGAGGCCAAATCCAGTTTGAAATGAGTGATAAAGGTATGAGGTCTTGCCCAAGTTGCTGCTGCACAGATATCATCCATAAAGGCTCTGGAATGAAAAGCCACTGATGTCGCCATCAATCTAGTAGAGTGAGCCTTTATTCTGGAAGGTAAGGTCACTTTGTTATGATGGGAGATGAAAGTAATGGCGTTTCTGAGCCAAGAAGATAAAGTCATTTTGGAGACAGGCCGACCCAATCTGGGTCCTGCAAAGGCCACAAACAATTGAACCATTTTTCTGAAAGATTTAGTTTTGTCCAAGTAGAAACAAAGTTGCCTATGAACATCGAGGGTATGCAGAAGGTATTCCCCTCTATTCGAATGGTGAGGAAAAAAAAAACTGGTAGGTCAATAGATTGATTAATGGAAAACCCAGAAATTACATTTGGCAAAAAGGAGGGGTCAGTACGTAGGAACACTCTTTCCCTATGAAAAATTAAGTAAGGTCTCTTGACACTCAAGGCCTGCAACTCAGATACTCTTCTCACCGAGTTAAGTGCTACTAGAAGTAGAGTTTTCCAAGACAAAAATTTTATATCACAGAAGTTAGAGGGCTTGAAGGGAGGACTTGTTAATGACCGAAGCACCAAAGACATGTTCCATGTCTATAGGAGGCTTGACCGGAGGTTTAATATGTAATACTCCGTTCATGAAGGTTTTGCACAGTCGGTGTGACATAACAGAAGAATTGTCAATTCCATTATGAAAATTTGCAATAGCTGCTAAATGCACTGTAATTTTCAATGCTGAAGCTCCTGCGTGTAATAGGGTAGTCAGGTATTGAAGGATCTTCTGAAAAGGCATGGAAAAGGTGTCTATGTTATGTTCTTTGGCCCATCTAGAGAACCTAATCCACTTACTAGAATTCATTTTCCTGGTGGAAGGTTTGTGTGAAGCCAGAAAAATCTCATGAACAGGGAATGAAATATCAGGTAGCCTGGCAATCATCGGAAGTGGAGAAACCAAGCTGTGAGCTTGAGCTTCTGGAGACTGTGGTGAATCAGTCCCTGAGGATGAGACAACAGACCTTGGGAATGATCCAGGATCCACAGGCTGTGAATTAGATGAGGCCATAGGAAAGGGAACCAAATTTGATGGGGTCAATAAGGGGCAATGAGGATTACTCTGCTTCTCAACCTTTGAGTTTTCTGGAGGAATTTCGGGATGAGGGGAAACAGGAGAAAGGCATACAGCAGACCCGGAGGCCAATTGTGCTTCAGAGCATCCCTCAATGACTCCCCCTGAGGGGGGATCAGGGCAAAATAGCTTCTGCATTTGTTGTTTAGGGGAGAAGCAAACAGGTCACAGCAAGGCCTGCCCCAACAGCTGAAGATCTCATCCGCTATTATAGGACTGATGGACCACTAGTGAGGCATCAAAATATTCCTGCTCAGATTGTCCCCAATAAGACTGGAACTCCCAGGAATGTGCATTGCTATGAGAAAGCAGTTGGAAGCCATCGCCTAGTGACAAATTCTCATGGCCTCCTGACACTGGGGATAAGACCTAGTTCTGCCTTGTTTGTTGATGTACCAGATGACTGACATGTTGTCTGATTGAATTGCAGTGGTCCTGGAAGGAAGGGATGTATGGAACACTTGCAGTGTTAAGAGAACTGCCCTCAATTCCAGGGCATTTATGTGCAAATTGGCCTCCATGGGGGACCAGGTGCCTTGAACTGTCTTTCCCTGGAAACCTCCCCCACCCTAACAGGGAAGCATCCATGGTCACCGTGGCCCTGGGCTGGGAAAGGCAGAATGGTCGACACCAAAGATTTGTTTCTAGCTTCATCCACCAGAGCATTTCTTTCTTGTAAAGGTTTGTAAGGTGTACCATGTGGTCGAGTGGGTGGGTTAAGATCGACCATTGTAATGAAAGGAGCCACTGTAATAGTCTCATGTGCAACCTCACCAGTGGTACTAAGGTAATGGTTGCTGCCATAGATCCCAATAGCTGTAGTACAAGGCATGCTGGTAGAAATGTCTGTGGAAGGAGGACTTGAATCTAGCTTCTTATTTTCGAAAGCCTGTGAGGAGGAAGGGAAGCTTGACAGGACATTGTGTCGAAGATCACACCAATGAATTCCAGTGCTCTTGTTGGAGACATTTGTGATTTATCCATGATGAACATGATACCTAGTCAAAGAGCAAGGCCTCAAGTGTAAGACAGACTGTGAATGGGAAGATTCCTTGTCGTGACAGTAAGAAGTCAATCATCTAAATATGGAAACACCTGGAATCCTTGTAGTCGGAAATGAGCTACTACAACTGCCATACATTTGCTGAACACTCTGGGGGCAGTACCCTGAACTGATAGTGATTGGCTCCAAGCTGGAACTGGAGAAATCTCTGGTTTGGTTTCTCCAACTTTATGTGGTAATACGTGTCCCGGAGGTCTACAGAGCACATCCAGTTGTCCTTCCCCAGAAAGGTGAGAATGGACTGTACTACGACCATCTGGAATTTTTGAGGTTTTATGAATTTATTTCATAAACTAAGATTCAGGATTGGTCTTCAGTCCCCTGTCTTTTTCGGCACTAAAAAGAACCTTCAGTAAAACCCGGATCCTCTTTGGTCTGGTGGGACTGGCTGGATGACTCTTTTTCTTAGCAGCTTTTCGATTTCTAAGGCTGTAGCCTCCCTCTGACTGGGTGGGACATTGGGGATTTGATTTACGTGTCTGGAAGTAAGATTGAATGAGATAGGATAGCCTCTGGATATTATTCTCTGCACCCACGCATCCATTGTTATGAGTTGCCAGGCCCGTAGGTGCAGGGAAAATCGACCTCTGAATGCTTCCAGAGGAAAGCAATTGGGCCACTGTTCAGGAGCGCTAGAAGGGTCAGCCGGAAAATGAATCTCTAGTGCCCTGCTTGCATGGACCCCCTCTGTCCAGAAAGGGGTTTCTTCTGGATGAATTGCCCCCTCTGCCCTGTGGGGGATTGCTCATCATGAGTGTCATGAAAAGATCCTTGGGATTTCTTGAATGACAATTTTCCACCCCTCTGATTTCTGGAGTAGGATTTCTGGGGGTGGAAACATTTATGCCCGTAGTAGACAAGGTCTTTCCATCCTTCTCATTACATGATAGTGTGTCTCTTACTTTGGGACCAGAAATGGAAGATTCATCAACATGCGCATTGACAAAGGAAGATGTAAGGGGGTCAGTGAAGTCACACAAATGCATCTAAGCATGCCGTCTCATGATGATGCATGATGCAGCTGCTCAAGCTGCCCCCTCGGTAGTGTGACAGATCAAGCGCATCAAGGAGTTCGAGATGGATTCCAGGGTAGCTAGCTGAGAGGCAACAGTATCACACACCTTCTCAGGCAGTACCCCCGCCAAAGAGGCAGACATTTTCAAGATTAGGTCTCTTTGGAAGTGATTAAAGTGTGCCAGATAATTCAGTGACCGAATGGCAAAAGTCGCTGAAGCATAAGCCTGCTTCCACAGTCTATCCATAGCCCAAGACTCCCTGTTCGGGGGATGAACAGTGGAACTATCTTCTGCCAGTTCCCTCTTGCTGGCTGCTGCCATGACCATGGAATCAACTACCCGTTGTTTGGACCAATTGGGTTGGTCTTCAGGAGTGGATGAAATTTTATCTGGCCTCCGGGGGGCAGGTTCTATGTTGTCTGGGGCCTTCCAGGCAAGCTGCACAATAAGTTTAATAAGCTCATCCATAGGTGGGGTCACCCAGGAAGTAGATGGCTGAGCACGGAAGGCCTGCAAAAATGCCGATTCCTCCAAAGAAGGATTGGAGGGCTTCCAGTCTCCCCTCTGCTTGAGGATCTCGAAAATGTCTCCAAATGAGATGTCTTCCAGAGGAAACTGTGGGGACCCTTCTCCCTCATCGCAATCTGATGAGGAATGTGGCAAATGAGATCTGGAGAGACTATGAGAGGGGCATTGTAGGTAGGTCTTAGTTGAGAGTTTTTGGCTGACGTGAGATTGGTAATGGCCATGTCGGTTTCCGAGGATGGAACCAAAGTCCTAACAGTAAGGAATGAATAAAGATTTACATCAGATTCTTATTTACGGATTGCATTAAAGAGGAATTTGAATTATATTTATGGGGAACTAATGGGAGAGAATACTTTATCCTAGTGAGAAAAACATTTTTAGCTTTAGTAGACCATAACTCCTGATTGACAAGGTAGCCTAACTTAATCTATAGGAAGGGTTTGAGCTGTAAAATAACTTTTCTCATTATCTGTTTTGAATGAAAGCTGAAAGAAGACAGTTGGATTTAGGAGACAGCTGAGTTATTTCTCAATGGGCAAATGAAACAGTATAACCATAGGGTCTGTTATATTAAATTGCAATGGTTGTTTCAGTTATCTGAAAACAGAAAATTTAATGCTGGAATATTTGTTGTTATTAACAGAAAGATTATTTTGGTTTATTGGATGACTTAGTAGGAAAATGAATTAAAGTTTAATGTTTAGGGCAAAAGTACATGTGTCCAAGTCAATGACAAGGATACCATCTGCATGCATTGTAATACTTTGTGAGCGAAAATAAAGGGGCAGGTTACTAAGGTATAGTGAGGAAATGATGGGTCCTAGTAGAGAGCTGTGAGTAGCATTGGAGTTTAAAAATTGCAGAGGTGTGGCTTTCAGTTACAACTTTGAAATGTCTTTGATTTAGGTAAGTTGTAAATCAGGTTAGAACATCTGGGCCAAAGTTTTTATAAGTGCACCGTTAAAGAATATTTTAATAAGTGTCTAACAACCATATCATAATCTGTAGTTACATCTACGAAAGAGGAAGCAGTAAATTTGGCGTGTTATTATAAATCATGCTTATCATTTAATAGTTAGCAGTTATGGTGCTATTGTCTACTCTAAAGCCACCATGTTTTGATCTGGAAAAATGCCATATTTAATATGCTCCTTGAATTGGTTATAAACTTGTTAAGGACTTTTGTGAGATTTAGTGGTTTAGAGATAAATATAACATCTTCTGGGGGTAGTAGATTATCTGTCATAGGAGGATGATAAAGGAATGCTGGAATTTTGAGAAGATGAGCCTGAAGTGACAGAGATGTTTATGATATCTATCAAAGCATTGGCTATGGAAGGAACAATATTTTTTTTAAGTTTGGATGACGTTTTGAGATCTTGGCAGAGGACTTACTGGCACTTTTAGAGATGAGTTTCAAAATAGGCTTGCAGGAAATAGCTTTGAAGACAATGAATAAAGGAAGTCAACAGCACTGCCAAAGATACAGCTGGGTAAGTTATACATATAGGTGGCAGTGTTTAGAATGTTATGTTCCTTTAAGAAAATCTTGTAACTATCAATTTGTTACTTGAATGGAGTAATTTGAGGTCAATCTTTCATGTCTATGATATACCCAGTCAATAAAGCCTTGATGGCTTTACAGAAGATATGGAGAGGACACCACTGAAGTTTATGTGTTCTAAGAAAGGTGGCTTTGGTGATGTTGCTGACTACTATGCTTTTTTTATTAAGGTCAGGTTTCATACATTCAAAGGTTCATAGGCAAGTACTAGATTAGTTGAGGGCCATTTTAAGCCTAGCCAATTCCCCTCAATGGGGAGAATGAAACCCTGTGCTTTGCATCTGTTACATAAACACTTTAACCATTATTCTTTTGCAAAGATTCATGAAAAGGCCAAGCCTTACATCTATTACAAAAAAAGTGCTTTAATTTCTGTAATTAGCAAGGAATAACTTTAATCATCATTTTAGTGGGAAAAGAAAAGGCCCTGTATGGAGACAAGTGTGTTTAAAAATTAATAGAAAACGGAAGTGATGCAGGAGGTGCTGGAAATAGAGTTACAATGTTGCATGATAAGAGAGTAAGGTGTGTTGCATGCTGTCAGCAATAGGTCAGCAGAGCATCAATTATTGGGGAGACACTAGGTTTTGAAAGACCAATTGAAGTGACAAGGCATACTGAGAATGTCAGCATTCACTATGAGGCAGGAACATCTGTGGTGAATATTACTAAAACTTAAGTCAAAGGTAAAAATGTCCAGGTCATTGAGGGCATCAGGACAGGTGGGTTTAGTCACCAACTTAGAGGCTAAACAATCTGAGAAGTCAGTATAGAGGCAGCCTATTCAGATTTGAGGCAGTTATATTGAAGTCATTAAGCAGGGTAGTATTATGAAGAATGGAAGAAGGAAAATATTGTCAATAGTAAGACACGTTTTCATGATACAAATTAATTTCTCTTTGTGACAGACTACAGACTGTTAATAACCCAGATGCTGAAATCACCCAAAAGTAACAACTCAGGACAATCTAGTACAAAGTGAATGAAAACATCAGTGAACACTTTTAGGAATTTTCATACCATACTGTGTATAACACTAAATTTGTTCTTGTGAACATGTGTAGCTCAAAGGTGTTAGTGCATTTACTGGCTTCTAGATTAAGGTCTAGATGAGATCTAAAATAAATACCCCCAAACAATATTATCCTAAGCTGAAGTAAAAATAACAAATGGTAACAAAGATGGCAGGGTACTAAAAAATAAAACTCTTCTTTAATAAAAGACAAAATCAGTAAGTGCTTTCACATGGATCAACCATGCTTCTTTGGACATTTAAAAAATGCTAACACATCATTCTTTTTAAATGAAATAGAGTGGCTCATTAATCAATTACACTATACGTTGCCATGGTAAATAATTATTGTGGAATGGTTTATATCCATTCACATAATATCAAAACAACATTCCAGACACTCCTAGACTTAAAATCATTATAATCAAATGCTGGCTATAAGATAAATCTAAATACCTTATGTCATCCAACACTTGTATCAGTCTAGCAATAAATAAACAAAACATTAATTTCCATTTAAGTTGCTTAGTTGCTTTATAGCCAGGACACTGAAGATACCACAGAACTTAGTTAAGGACCAAAATGTTATCCTTACAGGAACCTGTAATAATTTAATTTTAGCATTTTGCAACAAACTGAAAATGATCTCAGAATTGTCAAGAATAGTCATTAAGAATGCATTATCTCAATTTAATTTCTCCAAGTATTTTGGGTTTCTAACACCAGCATGTGAATGGACCCCATTCCTAAGTCAAAACATGATTAAATTTAAGAAATTAGTATTTTTTCAATCTTTGATGTTAGAAAAAAATACTCTTTGCAGCACCCACAATGTCCCCAGAATTGACTCTTTCTGCAATACAATATAAGGAGTTACATGTATTGGTAGCATATCTAAATAAGTTTGTAAATTATTTTTTATGATCCTACTACTATTTGAACTGCCTGGGTATCCTTCCTCCACTTTGACCTTGTTTCTGCCTGCAAATCCTGATATTTTGTGACTTTGTGTCTTTCTCTGTATGTAAGACACTATAATCACTGGGTGTAACAATTTCGGTGATCAAAGTTACTTTTGTCTTCCTTTCAAGGACTACCATATCTGGTTTTCTCGCATCTATTCTTTGAACTGTTGGTAACAGGTTGTCCCACTTGACATAAACTTCATCATTCTCTATAATGCTTTGTGGCTCATGTTTCCAATGCTTCTCAGATACTTCAATATTGTAATGTTTGCACAATCCCCAATCCAGCAGTCTTGACACATTATTATGCCTTTCAGTATACATTTCCACTGCCATTTATGTTTCACTCAGCAAAAAGATGTGTTACTGTTTCCTTTTCTGTTTTAGAGAACCTGTATTTGTCTGTTTCTCCCACATGTTCAATTGACTTTTTAAACCATTATGTACATAGTCCACTGTCCTATGCTGTTAATATTAACCTTTCATCTTCTGGTTTAAATTCACCTCTCTTTACCTATTCCTGTATCAAATCATGATTGACATGAGGTTATTCCAGGTGTTTTCTGTACTTGCAACTGTATTTATGCTTTTTAAACATTTCTTGCCTTCTCATCTGATCCTTCTCCTTATATTCTTTCTTTTGCTTTTTGGCACATTCAGTTGCTGCCTGATTTTTTTGTATTTCTGGTTTGATTTCCATTTCTGTTTGACACCAATATACTTCTGCTAAGCTAATCAAGGAAGTCATCTTAGATTTGCTCTCTTCATGTTTCAAAACTTTCACTATCTTTGAATCTAATGAGGTCAGAAGATATGTATGTAATCCTAATAATGCAGATCTGTACACGTAAGTAATATCAAAGAGACTCATGCCTTCTTCAGAATGAGGGATATATAATCTTGATATACACTGATTTTTATATACCGTTCGATAAGCATGAAGCATTTTTCTTGTTTTCCGGTTCAACTTACTCCGTACCTTTTGTTACCAGTCAATCACCTCAAAACTGTAGGTTACAACAGATTGGTTTATATCTTAGACTTTGTTCCTAGTGCTGGTTTCAGTACTAATTTTAGTCTTCTAAAATATTCTTTACTGAGATTTTTTTTACATTTGTTCATGTTTTATGGTCAATCCATCAATTACCAGATATTTATACACTCCCTCCTGCTCAAGTTCCTTTTCATCACATTCCTGTCCCAGACTGACATTGTCTTGCTGCTGCAACTTTTAGGATTTAAATGTTGCTTTTGTACATTTATCAAGACAAAATGACATTCTTATATCATCTGAGAAAGATTTAATTACTTCCAGCTGTGCTTTCAGCTCCTCTTCTGATGAACTACATAGTTTTGCATCATCTACAAGAAGAAGATGAGAAGTCTTTACACTTTGCTGTAGTCCAGGAGCCAAATTGTAGCCATGATCTAATCTATTAAGTAGGCAGCTTAATGGGTTAAAGGCAAGACAAAAGAGCAGCAGTGATAAAGAGTTACCCTGGAATATCCCCCTTTGGAGTTTTATCCCTGGAATAATAATTTGCCCTTTATCATGCTTTAGCTGCAACGTGGTTTGCTACTGTTTCATGGTCACTGTAATGTAATTGATTAATGTAAGGTGTATCAAATTCATCTGTAAGAACTCCTTTAGCCATGAATGTGAGATGCTGTTAAATGTTTTTTTCTAATTTGTCCATGCTATCCATACTTACATTCTTCCCATTTTACAATTCTCCATTATGACTGTATTTAACAACAAATGATCCTTTTTTCTATATGACCTCCTTCTGTTACACTTTTGTTCTATTGCTATTGCCGTGATTGAGTTTTCATGTAAATGACTATAAACTCTGCCGGTATCAGTTCCAGTATATTGTGTATACATCATCGGAAGGCAAGTTATTAGTCTATAGATTTTAGGATAGCTTGCAGGTTCTATGTTAAGGAGGAATACCATTTTTCCTGTTGTTAACCAGGTTGGTTGTGTTCATGGTGTGCATATAAATTGTTCTTACTCGGGGGAAAATCTTCATGTAACGCTGTTAATACTTTTAGCCAGAAGTCAGGTAAAGCATCTGAGCCTGAGTTTTTCCATTTAGCAGCTTTTCTCAATTTTGTTTCAATTTCTCTGTACATTATTATATCCCATTTCATATATTCTGTACATTTGAACTTCTTACTGTTTCTTTTATGTATTTTATCAATTCATCATCTTTGTTATGTTCCTCAGTGTCTTCATAGATATTTCTCTAAAATGTGGTTATTTCTTCTTTTTTGATGGTGTTGCTATTCCTTTTACTTTGTTTCCCAATTCACTATAAAAGTTTTTGCATCATCTATGAATTGCTTATTTTATACTTTTTATTTATTATTATCTGCATATCTTCTAAGTTTTTCTGCCTACTCTGATATATTTAGTTTATTATTTGCAATAGGGCATGATAAATACTGGTCTGGTCTAATACTGTGCACTGCTTTTATCATATCTATATTTTTAAGCTTTATTGTTGACATGCTCCCTCTTCTAATTTATAAAAAAGGGTAAAATGCAACTGAATTGTGGGTCCTCACTGCAGCACATATAAAACTAAAATAAAAATAAAACAAATCTCAGTCCCAGTTAGGCTGATATAAAAATATTTAATAAAACAAACAACAAGTAAGTGCTTTCAAGGTACAAGCCCTCTTCATCAGACAATTGCAGTGATACAAAAACACACATTTAAATAGAAAACAACCAATCAAAAACAACTCTACTACTTCAATTAACAGAATACAGAACAGACTAGCACTTGTGATTAAATGGTAAGTATAAAGAAAAGGTTTTAAGGAAACATTTTCAGTAAGACCTGGTTCTTTATCTGCTCGAAAGTATAAGATCCACCTTTGTTCACAAGCTTCAGTCCTAACCTTTATATTCCCTCCTCTTTCATTCTCCTCTATTAAATCAAGGACAAAAATTTTAAAATTATGTGAGGGACCAAGAGCTAATATATGTGTTGCTAAAGCACTACTGTCTTTCTTATTATTCCTTATATCACAAATATGCTCCTGTACACAGTCGCTAAGGGAGTGATTGGTCTTAGCAATGTAATATGCTCCACATAAAGTACAAAAACTGTAATAAATTACATTTTTGGATGAGCAGTCAACATAAAAACAAAAGCTTATAGAATATCTTAATTAGAAATTTGTGAAACTAGCTCCTCTATACATATATATATATATATATATATATATATATATATATATATATATATATGTATGTATTTACAGATGTTGCAATGTTGACACATGTTCATCCCAAGTCTTTGTGATACACTCCCCTATTTCTTTCTAATTTTCTATAACAAAGATGTCTTTTCAGGGACATATTATTTTTAAAAGAAAAACTGTGGTACTTCAGAAATTAAATCTCTTAATTCATCGCTTGTAAGCAAAATATTCCAATTTTTCTTAATAATATTGTAGACAGCTCCTATATCACTGGAGAAAGTAAGGGGGGCTCAAGTACACTGTTTTTTAATTATGTCTGTAGAAATATGCTGATTTTGAGTATTACTCTGAGGGGCTTTTTTTGAAAAATATGGTCTCCCTGAACCTTTTCTTTCTGATAAAACTGAGTTTATGCAAGAATTAATGTCCTTCTCCTTATACTCTCTAGCTAAAAAATCCCATTTCAAGTTATTAAATGCTGCCTGTAACTGTTGCTCATCATTATGTAGCTTCATATTTATAAGAAACTGTGATTTCAGAACATTTCTTGACACATGATGAGGGTGCATACTAATCTTCTGAAGGTATGCAGTTTTCCTAGTTTCCTTCCAAAAATGCTAGTTTTCAGATTACTGTCAGGCATCTTACAGATGTTTACATCAAGAAAATCTATTCCATGTTTGGAGTAGTTGATAGAAAACTTCAAAAATGAAGTACTAGTATGTAAGAAATCCACAAATTGTAGCAACAGTTCTTCAGTACCATTCAACAGAATAGAAATATCATCAACAAACCGTTTATACCATATTACACTGGAGACAAAACTATCATTTGCAAGTACATATTCTTTTTCCAATTGCACCAAAGCAAGGTTGACGTAGCTGTTGGCACAAGCTGTGCCCATCGCTACACCACCCTTCTGCAGGAAAAATGTCCCATTAAACAAAAAGACATTATTTTCCAGAATAATCTCTAAAAGAGTACAAAGGAGGTTGACTTTATCATTAGAGTATACCTTTATTTCAGTTAGTAAAATTCTAACATTTTCAATGCCCCAACTGTTAGGAATGACAGTAAATAAAGAGGCTATAGCCATAGTAATGAAATAAAAATCACAATTCATACCCAGAGGTTCAACTACCATATAAAGAACTTCCAAAAAAGCTTTCCTGTCCTTTAATACACTGCTAACATTTTACATAAGCCAATGTAAGTTCTTCTCCACATAAATGGAGACAGTAACCCATCCCCTGCTAGAAACTATAGGGAACATAGGGGGATTACTTAAGTCTTTGTGTATTTTTGGGAGCCTGTATACTACTGGAATAGTAGGACACTATAAAATAATATTTAAACAAATATTCTGTTATAGTATTAGTTATTAGTAAATCAAATATCAGAAACAAAACTTATTCTATAATGGCTTCTACCACAGATTAATTAACAATTATAAAGGTCTCACTGTCTTTCAACAAATCTTCCATTTTTCATATATAAAAATCTTTATCTAAGACAACAATACCCCCACCCTTATCAGCAGGGCGGATCTCTAATGCAGCCGCTGCTTTAAGTTGAACAAGTGCTTCATATTCTTTATGATTTAAGTTAAAAAAGGCATTCCTGGTACCATCATTAGCAAATAATTCCCTAATTTCTTTCTCACATATTTCCATAAAAATCTTCACATTAGGATGTATTCTGGGTACAAAAACACTAGGTTTTCTGAATATAGTAGTTTCACAACAATTATTGTTTTTAAACATAGCTGCTACACTAATGTTCCTTGAAAACATTTTTAAGTTCAAAATTACATCAGTTAATTCTAACCTTTTCAAGGGAATAAATGACAACCCCTTATTCAAAAGGGATACTTGTGCTTCTGTGAGCTCAAATGAAGAAATGCTCACTACTAGTTGTTTTGTGAGCTACTCCACGTATTCCGGTAAACAGCCCTCTCTCCTTTAAGTTGCATCTGCCGTATCCTGCCTCTCCTCCCTTGACTCAGCAACCTGGCTCCTTGTCCCTTCGTCATTATAGGAAAAGGTTATTTTAAAGAAAAAGGGAAAGTGAGGCATGAGTGATCTTACTCAATGGTCCTTTGACTACCACTTTGTTGTTTTCCATCTCCGTAGTTGTCACCATCATAGCCAAATGAATACCAGCAACAGGAGGCAGAACTTCTTCTCTTGGAGGATCCACTTGATTGGCAGAAGACTCCATTGACATGGTAGCAGGTAAAACATTACTGCTGAAGAAAATCCTGTACGAACCACCAGATTATTAGGAACTACAGGAATATTAGCCACATTTGAGTCATTAATTGATGTAGATGTTACAGAAATTGATTCACTCACTCCAAAGTGTGACCATGCAAAGACTGTATCTTTTTTAAAGTCTATGATATCCCTCTGGTGTTTCTCAATTTTGTGGCTTGTAACCGCTTTTTATATGCGGCTACACCTTTTAACAGATTGCCCATATTGTCAAGGATAATATCAGCTGAGAAATCAGCTAAAATAAAATGCTGTAGTTCCTGTATTTCTTTTTTGAGTGCATCCTTACATGGACAAAATAAATCAATAAGTAATGACATATATTCATTACTAAGTTTTAAATTCAGCAATTGCCAATGCTTCAGCAAGTCTGGATACAAATTACCATATGTTGGCATGGTTAACACTCGCAGCCCTCTAGGTATAACTTTATGGTGTAGCTTTAAGGGACACCAGTGGAAGAAATAATTCATTAGTCTTTTAAAGATATAAAACTGGCTCATTGAAAGAGATACAGCTGGTAAATTTTAATATCAGTTTCTTTTGTGTCTATATCCCATCATTGAATACTTACTTAATCGAATTGCTATTCGTCAAACCCACATTGTTGAAACCTCTCTTCATCGAATGGCTGTTTCATTGAACATTTTCACAGGAAAAAGCAATGGCTGACCAACCTAGCGGCCATCAGTAAATTCTAAAAATTTAAAACTCACCCCCCAACTAAATATACCAACTCTGAGATCCTACTACAGTGGGGAAAAGGACAAATTCCTGATGATGGCCAACCATTGTTTTTCCCTGTGAAAAAGTTCAATGAAATGGCCATTCAATGAAGAGAGGTTTAGACAATGTGGGTTTGACGAAAAGCAATTTGACAAAGTAAGTATTCACTTTAAGGCTAGACTTATACTTACAGATCTTGTATTACTGTTATCATTCTTAAATCTGAAGATTTAAGAGCTTTATAAAAAACTTCAAGGAAAAATCATCTACTTTTAATATAGCATTCATTTCCATTTGCAGATGATGTAGTATATATTTAGCATGCCAACTGAACAATGAAATAACTTCATTTTGAAAAACGTTAATTTACAGGTAAATATAATATCAAACATTCCAATCTTCTTTGCCAAAAATACAGTTTAAATTAATAAGCTTAATAAGTAGATGTTGTGTCTTTCCATGCTGGCAATCCCACAGACAGGCTTGTAACAATAGAAGTGTTACAGAAAAGTATGTAGCAATAAGCTATCAAAGCTGATATGAAAGCGCACTAGCCCTTTACCCATTCCCATTGACCCCTGCTCAGCTAAAAGTTAACATTATGAACATTAGGGATTAAAAAAGTGAGAGTCTGAATCAGTAGGTCAGTAGGGATAAATATATATATATATGTATGTATATATATATATATATATATATATATATGTATGTGTGTGTGTATATATATATATATATATATATATATATATATATATATATATATATATATAGGATTCCTATTAGAAAACCAAAGATGCATTCTTTCAAATGTGTCTTGGTCGAACTTAAAAGACTGAAACAGCAAAATATCAAAGATGCTTTTAAGCGAATTCTGGGAATTCTGGGAAAGAATTCGCTTGGCCGCTTCTTTACTTTGCCGTTTTTGTGCGGTCTCGGAGTTGGTATATTTAAGTAGGGGTCTGTGGAGGGTGAAGCCCCCCACTTAATGTAATCTTTAAAGTGTTTTGTTTTTTATTTATTTATTTTTTGTTGAAGCAGCGATTTTTTTTTCCTTGGAAAAAAATGGCTGTTATGACAGTTCTACATTGTAAGCTTTTGCTTACATAGGGTCGATTAATCACAGTTCGCTTTTTTAAGCGTTCGGTGATCTAATATAGACCCTGTGTTGAATTTACGAAAGCTTGCACGGATGGAGCTTACGGAGGCAATATGTCTGCCCTGCAATCCAGGTACAGCTAGCAGGGGCGTGCACGAGAGCTGCTAAAGCTACTCTTGCACGGACAGCGTCATGGTATGCAAATTACCTCATTTGCTGCTGAAAGCTATGCAAATGAGGTAAATTTGCAATCCAGGAAACACTAACCTGTCCGTGGAAGATTAGTGTTATCTGCAGAAATGTATTCCATTGGTAATGGAGTACCGTTCCACAAATAGCTAACAGAGCTATGACAGCTCCAAATAAAGGATGCATACAGTTGAGGACACATGACAATGACCAAATATAAGGCTACTGGCATTTATAAATGTTTAAAATTATTAAAATCGAACTTTTTTTTCCCTAATCTCCGATGTTTAAGTATAGCGCAGCACCGCACAAACATGCGGTGCTTTAAAAACAAGAAAATAATTTTAAAATAGCCAAAAATAGCCATTTTCACTAAAAAGCTTATCCTGCCATGCAGTTGAATGGCAGGCTGAAGACAACATGGCCACTGAGTAGTGGTTGCTAAGGGGGGGGAAGCCCATTGTGAGAGATGTAACCATGCATTAGTAGGCAATCCTATGCAAATGAGGATAAGGATAGTGAATACCAATTTTCCCCAGCATGTGAGCCATGTCCCAAGAGTGTAAGTGTAGGAGTAGATGAGTAGTAGAGTAGAATATAGGTAACATCATGAGGGGGTGTGTCTGAAAGTCTGTAAGCTAACTGGAGCACAGTGTCTTGTGTTTGCCCTGAGTTGCTCAGGATTGCAAGAGGCATGTCTACAGTTGTCCTTTTTGAAAACCAGAAATCAAAGGTGCACACCGTGGAAATATCTGAAATTTCTTGCAAATGTGCACACAGCGTGTGCGCACATGTGCACATGTTTGCGCAACGCTGCCCCGAGTGGAAACAGAAAGGGAAAAGGAAGGAAAAGAAGTAGTAGGAAGTTAACCAAGGAGAACTAGCAGAGTTGCTATGTGAAATATATCAGAATCAGCCAATTACACAGGTAGCAGACTAGCTCAGCCCAGCCCAGCACTTTAAACTCTGCAAACAGCATTCTTCTCTGTTTTTTTCCAAGAACTCTGCAACACTGCAGTATACAAAGAGGGAAAGCTTAAAAACTTTAAAGTCAGATAAAATGTTAGGGGCTGCTCTTGATATCATCAACCAACATGTGCAAGGTGCTGAGGGTGGTGATGTTGTAAATGCTGCTGAGCAACCCACAGTGAGGAGACGGAGAAGAGTGTAAAGACCCAGGGTAACCTACCAGGGGCTACATGAGCTGGAGATAGTGGAGCGCTATAGGGTGGACAGAGACCTCGTCCAGCAAATTGTTGAGCTTTGCCAGCCACTCCTCACACACAGAACCAACAGAGGGGAACCCATCCCAGTGGATACCAAGGTATATGTTGACCTAAGAATACTAGCTACAGGTACCTTCCAGAGACCAACTGGTGATATGATGGGGATTTCACAGGCATCAGCATTCAGGGTACTGCACCAGTTCCTGGATGCCATGTCAGCACATGTCAGTGAGCACGTATATTTCCTCAATTCCCATGAGGCATTGGCCAGCAATATGCATCTTTTCCACCAAATAGCAGAATACCTTGAGGTAGTGGGTGAATTAGACTGCACGCACATACATATCAAAGCACCACCCGGTGAGCGGGGTAGGGTCTACATCAACCACAAGGGCTTCCCTTCCATCAACTGCCAGGTCGTGTGCGATGTCCAGGGCATAATAATGAATGTGTTTGCTGGCTGCCCTGGAAGTTATCACAATTCACACATCTGGCATCTGACATAACTGTACCAGAGATTTGCCAGTGGGAACATCCCTGATGGTCACCTAGTGGGGGATGCTGGATAAGTACTGGAGCCATGGCTGATGACAGCCATCAGAAATGCACACAGAACCTATCAAGAACTCTGTAATGAGGCATACTCACAAACAAGAAACATAATTGAGCGTGTGTTTGGGATGCTCAAGTCACAGTTCCAGAGTCTGGACACATCTGGTGGAGCCTTGCAGTACACACCAACTACATGTACCCAAATTGTCATGGTATGTGCCATGCTACACAATATGATCCTGCAGAAACAGCTGCAGGAACAACATGGGGCAGGGCCAAAGAGCCCCCCCCCCACCTTTGCCAAGGCCTGCACAGGCACAGCGTGACTCAGAGGAGGAACAACCTAAGCCTGCCCCAGTAGGCAGAAGGAGGCATGCCCAGTATGCCCAGGCCTTGGCAAAGAGGCAATGCATAGCACATACACTGACTCAGTAGGAAACTTGGAAATGACACCTCTCTCTGACTCGCACATACAGTAAAAGGGATGCCGAACTTGACACTACCTGTTTTCAAACATGTATAGGGAGTGTAGTATGTGCATCAGACATAGGCAGCCCTGCAGCACCACCTGAGGCATGAGTCCCAGTTTTAAGCAATATAAAGCACTGCTAAGCAAAGTTTACCAGTATTGAGCATATTTAAATACAATTGCATGTAGCTGCGCACTGCGCTATCCAGCTCAATGCCGGGCAACGTTGGGCAAAGTTGGGCAATGTTGGGCAAAGTTGAGCAAAGTCAGGCAATGTTGGGCAAAGTCGGGCAATGTTGGGCAAAGTCGGGCAAACTCAAGCAAAGTCAGGTAAACACAGGTAAACACACTCACAGCTGCTTTACTGTTCCTTAACCAGTCAGGTCTGCCCAGCAGGAAAATAAAAAGCAGTGACAGGGCTCAAACTCAGGATACTGTGCACTATAGTCACAGTACTGAACCACTAAGCCATGGCAGCATTTCACTGGCACAGACACAACTTAAGTCACTCACACATACCAGTTAGGGGGGCCACATACCTAACAGTCACAGCCAGTAGAACAATTGTAGACAAACGCAAACACAAACAAATGTTGTATCATGCCCTCTGAAGAGGCATATGAGTAACCTCCCCCCTACGCCTATGCAGACTGATAACAGCAGGCCAGGCAGTGTGATGTGGGTTGGGTAGGCTATGAAGTCACAAACTAATATGCATGTAATTGGAAGCTAAGGTCTGTAGTACAGTGGTATGCCTCAAGCCAGTAAGATAGCCAACAGCACAGACTGAAATGGAGTACCTGACATAGCAGTGCAGGCCTAGCAAATGTGTATAAGTGTCAGGTGTACTCCTCATCCTATGTACACCCACAGTAACAATCAGGTGTGCCCTCAGGGTAGAAATGTACAAATAATAGCTGTCCCCCCTGTATGTAGAAATGTTGATAAGTCTATGCAAATTGACTCATGGAAGCCCTGCAGGCATAGCCTGCTTCCTGTCGATGTACAACACAAAGGTGAGCCCTGAAGTAAAAAAAATTTGATTTTTCACACATATATAGTATATATGTCCATAGTGGGCATGCTCACACACTTAAACAAATTTAGCAAATTTCAGTCAGCAACATACTGAAAGGTCATACTAGGCATGCTCACACTCTTAAACAAACGAAGCAAATGTCAGTCAACAACATACTGAAAGGTCATACTAGGCATGCTCACACTCTTAAACAAACAAAGCAAATGTCAGTCAACAACATACTGAAAGGTCATACTGGGCATGCTCACACACTTAGGCCATGTCTGAGTACAGCAGTGGGCCACACATATCTGGCAGTTGCAGTTCTTACTCCAGACACTTGTCAATATTCACCAATCCTGCCTTGCGCACACAGTGATATGAAAACAGACCCATATAATATATTGGACCCCTGTCATAATCAAACTATGTACTACAAGTACTTAAGTTGTTCAAAGAAAGTCAAAATGCAAAGAAGATCAATAAATCTCCGATCAGTATCATCAAGAAACAATGAGCACTCCAAACATTATGTCAAAGAGTCCATAGAAAACCATGAAGGTTTCTTTCGCTATGTCATAAATATCAATGTAAACTCATATATGTTCTGAGTCACTGCAAAGTGTAAATGAATACATGTACATGACTGACAGTGCCAACATCATGTCAGACAGGTTCATACATATTTACCCCCCTCTCACTGACAAAAAGGCCCATTACCATACCTGGAGATTGTAAAAACCCAGAAATCACATATACAATGGTTAAACAGCTCTATCCAAACCTAAAAACACAGCGTCTATGGGATGACATGGTTTCCATCACTGTGTCATATGTGAACTCCAAAACAAACAGACCCTGCCCCTGAACAGTCTGTTGAGACTCACCCTCTGTACAGGATATGAAACTGTTGAATGGGTTACAGCAACATTTGGCACACTCCACAAGTGTTGGTGCACAACAGACCATGGGAACTATAGTCTTATAAGAGTAATAAGCCTGATCTGCAAGGCCATGGAGTCCATCATTATGGAACTCATAAACAGAGCTATTGGGAGCCTACAAACACCCAACCCTACCCATTTTGGTTTGGTCAGGGGCAGATCATAGTTCCTAAACCTGCTAGACAGTTTTCAAGGCAGTCACCCAGGACATACATCAATGAAATGAGCGCCACATGGCCTACATAGACCTTGAAAAGCCCTTTTCCAACATCCCACACACATGTCATATCCACAAAATCAACAATCTGTCCATAAACACGTATGTCATTTGATGGATTGCCAACTTGGGCACAGATAGATCCCACAAGGTAAGAATTGTGGTCTCCTATTCAAGCTGGAAATAACTGCTGCCCCCCATGGCTCAGTTCTGGGACCCCTCCTGTCTGGTGTATACTTTTCAGAAATACAGTCAAACACATGAGGGCTATATTTAGCAAAGTTTGTGGATGACTGCAAAAAGGTTGTCATAATCGATGTTTGGGACAACAGAAACATCCTTAAAAAGGGTCTCAGTCAGATGTGGTGTAAAAATTATGGCCGCGAGCTACAGTCATACAAATACGACATAGGTGCCAACACCCTAAATATGGAGGTAATAATAAGGGATCTCTGGACACATGTGGATAGTCATCTCTACTTCCAGAAACACATTCACAAAGTGGTTAGAAAATTGTGCTATGTGTTCCCACAAATTGCCAAGGTCTTTGCATGTACGTCAAAGGAGATTCCCTCTACTCATCAGTCATCAGACCATCAGAGAGTATCACTGCACACTTGCGATGAATCTGACTAGGCACCTTCAGCAGCTGGAAAGACCACTGTAGTACTTCAACAAGATGAGTACTGGCCTCAAACAGTTGCCCTATGCAACAAGACTGAATTTAACTCAATCTGTACTCTGCTGCATACTGTCTACTCAGGCCATCTCTGCCCAACATACAGATCCATGTCCAATGCCGAACTGATGTACATGCGCTATCTGAAGTAAACCCAAGCTCACTGTGCAACATGCTCTAGGGATATCATCATCACAATAATAAATAGAACATGTTGGAGGGATATATTATTAACTCACAGGCTTCTCTTGCTTTGGAACAGGCTCCCAACCTACATTAAGCTGAGTCCCTAACTTACACTCTTCCAGAGGATCCTTGATGAGTGTATGTGAAACTGAACTGTAACACCATGGATCACTTCATCAGCTCTACTACACAGAGGCCTAGGGAACTAACCCCATGTGTGGTGATAGCTGCACACTCTGGCCAAACTAATATATTCCTTCAGGCAGATAGCCTATTACCTACCTATGTACATATATATATATATATATATATATATATATATATATATATGGGGAACACAGCATAATAAGCCAAAGATGGATGGGCAGAGATGTGTGTAAGAGGGTGACCATGACAGGGAGCCATCCAGGACAGTCCCACCCAGCACACATCCCAATGGCATAAAAGACATGAGGTGCACATCTCACCACTGTACATACCAGCCACCAGTATCTGTAAGCATTACAGTGTATGTGGCCCATGTACCTGCTGTACAACATGACTGTACAATGAAGTACACATCTACTATCTGTAGACATGTACCTGTCACATAGGTTCATAGGTATATAGTAGACTGTCTTCACGAAGGAATATATTAGCCTAGGCAAGTTGTGCAGCTTTCACCACCCCATTGGGTAGTCTCCCAAGCCCTAGTTCTAATGGTTAGTACCCCAAGCCCCTTTCTAGTGGGGCTGCTGATGTGATGCCTGGTGTGAATTGTCTGTTTCCCATCCACTCATCACGGTTCCTATTAAAGAGTGTCAGCGAGGGGCTCCGTCTGATGTACATTGGGACTCTGTTCCACAGTAAGGCAAGTGTCTGGGATGGTACTCTATCGCACCAGCATGTTGTATTCATTATGTGATGAGGTTCATATTCCTGGAGTGTGTAGTGTGACTCAGTTTTGTTATCTGTAGATGGAGCATGTTCAACAGTTATGTGTTGGACATGGCTCTGTATGTTAGGCAGAGTGTGCATCTGAGTAGATGGTACGCAACAGAGAACAGATTTATTTCACCAGTTGTGTTGCATAACACAACTGTTTGAGGCCAGTAATCCTCTTGGTGAAGTACCTCTGTGGTCTCTACAACTGCTGGATATGCATAGTTGAGTAGATCCAAAATGGTGCATTGTACTCAATGATGGGTCTGATGACTTAAGGGTAGAGGGCCACCACTACCTCTTTTGATCCTGATGCAAACACTTTGTTGATTAGGTGGGCCACATAGGATTTCCCAATCACTTTGGCAACATGGTTGTCAAAGGAAAGATGACTATCTACTTGTGTCCCCAGATCCCTTATTACCTTGTCAGTTTTAAGGGGGTAACACCTATGTGGTAGTTTGTGGGTACTTTGTTTTCACCAAAGGGGATTACTATGCATTATTCCACATCGAGGCCATGATTCTGACACCACACATCTGTCTCATAGAGTCCCTTCTGGAGAATATTTGTGTCATCCGGGGAATCTATTATGGCAAACACTTTACAGTTCCCAGCAAACTTAGTCAACTGCAACCCTCCTGTGTTGGCATGTACTTTTGAGAAGTCTATACAAACAGGAAGGACCCCAGGACTGAACCCTGGGGGACACCAGTTGTTACTGGTGTAGAGCCTGACATGTAGCCAGCAACTCTTAATTTGTGGGATCTATCTGTGAGCCAGTTTGCAATCCATCTTGTAATGTATGGATTCATGCCCAGGTTGGTGAGTTCATCTATGATACCTGACTGGGTAATGGTGTCAAAGGCCTTAGCGAGGTATAGGTAGGCTGTGTGGAGCTCATTTCAATCATCTGTAGCCTGGGTAACTGTCTCAAAGAAATCCACCCAGTTCAAGAGGCGTGATCTGCATTTGCTGAAGCCAAACTGGGTGTGCTCAACTGTGTGAAGGTTCTCAATGTCTTTATTGTTGACTTCCATTATGATTGGCTCCATTGCCTTGCAGATCAGACACATCAAGTTCATAGAGCGTGAATGCCAAGGGTCTTTTGTGGCCCCACCCCTGTGGAGTGGGAAGAATGTTGCTGTGCAACATTCTATGGGTACATATCCTGTAGAGAGCATGTACAGAGAGGTGTAGGTATCCTTGATGAATATGGATACATCCCCACACTATGTGCTATGATCCAGGTTCTGATGCTGGAAGGTATGGAATGAGTAGTATCCTGGTAGTGCTGGTTTGCTCACTGGAGCCTTGAACTAGGTTTCTGCTACTGCACAGATATCAGTATTCAAGTGCCTTGAGTGTGTGCATCTGGAGGCTGAGACCTCTGGCAATGAGTAGCATTTAGCTCGTTTTGTGGTTATTTCTGCTGGTTACGGGGTTTGCTTTGTCCTGAGTGACCGGTGTTCCACACCTGAAGTCAATGCCTCATTGGTCCGATCTGACCATAAGCTAATTACCCTACGTATCCACATTCTGCCCCCACCCCCCATTAAGGAAACCATGTTAAAAAATATCTCCAAAGACAACTTCATGATTCTTAAGACAGAAGTGGTGAACTTCAGGACACCCGTGCAGATGGACAATACAGTTACGACTACTGAATCCTACAGAATTGCACTTTATAAGCACTTACATGAGTGCATGGATCGTACTATCCCAAATAGAACCAAGACGTTATCCTCCAAGAAAAGGAAGCCAATCTGGTGGTCCCCTGCCATAAACAAACTGCACAACAGAAGGAAAAAACTGTTGCAAAAGAGGGTAAAACTCGAGTGGAGGAGCACCCTGGTCAGCCTCAGTAAGAATCTGCGATCCCTGATAAAATCCTCCAAAGCTAGTTACGAAAACAAAATTGCCACTGATTCTAAAGACAACCACAAAGCATTCTATAGCTATGTCAAGAATCACAATGGCAACACTCAGATCTGCTCTGAATTACAGCACAATGGCACTAAATATACAGACCCAACTGATATTGCCAACATCCTGGCAGATAGGATCAGTGCTAACTTTACCCCCCTCTCACCCATGAAAGAGCCCATCTCTATACTGGAAGAATGGAAAGTTGCTGTAATCACAGCTTCACAGGTAAAAAACACTCTCCAAAGCCAGGAACACAGCATCCATGGGACCAGATAACATCCCAGACTGTGTTCTACACGAACTACAGAATGAACTGGCACCACATGTAAGTACCATGTTCAATCATAGCCTCACCTCAGGCTTTGTGCCTGCTGAATGGCACACAGTGATGGTTATCCCACTACACAAGGGGGGAGCCACCACGGACCCCAGGAACTAGCGCCCCATTAGCCTGATGAGCCTGGTCTGCAAGGCCATGGAACGTATCATCATGGGACTTATAAACAAAGACATTGGTAATCTCCAAACTCTGGACCACAACCATTTTGGGTTTGTAAAAGGAAGATCATGTCTCCTAAACCTGATAGACTTCTTCAAAGCAGTCACCAAAGCCGTAGACAAGGGTAAGGTGGTTCACACAGCCTATCTAGATCTTGCCAAGGCTTTCAACACCATCCCCCACTCTGGAATAATAGATAAACTCACTAAACTAAGTGTAAATCCCTATGTCACAAGATGGGTTGCCAACTGGCTCACTGACAGAACCCACACTGAGAAAGTAGCAGACTCCGAGTCCGACTTCAGACCAGTGACAAGTGGAGTACCACAGGGTTCAGTCCTGTATCCTGTCCTGTTTGGTATCTACTTCCCTGAATTACAGGCTAACACAGAAGGTCTTTGGCTAATGAAGTTCCCAGATGACTGCAAACTAGGAGCCATAACCGAAACTACTAACAATGTGGACATCCTACAAAAGGGGCTCACTGAGATAGATGCCTGGTGTCAAAGCCATGGCCTCAAGCTCAATGCCAAAAAGTGCATTGTCATCCCCTTTGGTAAAAACTCTGTACCCATGAACTACAACATAGGCGGTAGTATACTTAACACTGAAAATGTGATAAGAGACCTTGGGACAGGTGGTCAGTAGACTCTCCTTTGATAATCACATCGCCACAGTAGTCAGGAAATCCTTCTATGTGGCACACCTCATCACAAAAGGTTTCTCATGCAGAAAAAAAGAGGTCATTGTTCCCTTCTACTCATCACTCATTAGATCAATTATAGAGTACAATGCCCCTTTTGGTATGTACCTCACAAGACATCTACAACAACTGGAAAAGCCGCAAAAATACCTCACAAAGAGGATTAGCGGCCTCAAATACATGCCCTACATAGACCGTCTCAAAACACTCCAGCTTTACTCTGTCACATATCACCTACTCAGAGGTAATCTCTGCCTAACATACAAAGCTATGTCAAACACAGAGCTGTTGGACATGCTCCACTTAAAGAAATCCCAATCTCTCCCAGCTTCAGCCCCAAAACCCGGACCAAAATACAAAAGGAGGGGGTGTATCCATTTTCATAAAGGATACTCACACCTCCAGGTTAGTGGCACAGCACGAGGCCTCAGAGACCATCCAAGTGCAACTAACAGTGGGCAAAGTGGCTTATCAGATTGTAGCCTGCTACAGATCACCTACCTTGTCTCAGGACCCTCAATCAGCATTCCTGAGAACACTGGAAAATATAAAGTTCCTACCAAACACCATGATATTAGGAGATTTCAATTACCCAAATATTGACTGGGAGAATTACTCAAGTACAAACTCCTTTGCCCAATGCTTCCTAGAGTTTATAAACTCAAATGCCCTGGAACAGCTGGTCACCATGCCCACTAGAAGTGACAACATACTGGACTTGATCATCACCAACATGGGGGCTCAGTGTTCCACACCAGAGATAAACCCCCCGCTGGTAAGATCAGATCATAAATTAATCACACTGGACATCCACATCCCGACCCCACCCACAGTCAAGGAAACTACTGTGAAAAACTTTTCAAAAGCAAACTTCACACTTCTCAAGACTGAAGTGGAAAGTTTCAAAGTCCCCTTGCTACAGGATAATGCTATCCAATCCACAGAATCCTTTACAAGTGCATTATATGAGCATCTACAGGGATGCATGGATCGAACCATCCCGAGTAAAACCAAGACTCACTCCTCCAAAAAGAGGAAAACAGTCTGGTGGTCCTTGGTCATAAATAAGCTATACAACAGAAGGAGGAAACTACTACATGATACAGCAAAATTCTAAAAAGGAAAGGCATCACTGATCATTATTAGCAAGAAACTACGATCGTTCATAAAATCATCCAAGGCCAGTTTCTAAAGAAAACTTGCCAAGGAATCTAAAGATAACCACAAAGCCTTCTTTAGCTATATCAAACATTTAGGTGGCAACTCTCAGATATGCTTTGAGCTACTGCAAAATGACAAAAAATACACTGAACCAACTGACATTGCCAACATCCTGGCGGACAATTTAGTGCAAACTTCACCCCCCCACCCCCAAAAGGGCCTGTGTCCATCCCAGAAGAATGCAGAGCCCCAGACATCATGGACATGCAGGTAAAAACAGCCCTCTCCAAGGCTAAGAACACAGCATCAATAGGACAGGAAGGTGTCCCAGGCTGCGTCTTACATGAACTCCAAAAGGAACTAAACCCTCACCTAAATTCACTGTTCAAACTCAGCCTTACCTCAGGCTATGTACCCAAAGAATGGCGTACAGCAACAGTCATCCCACTCCACAAAGGTGTTGCCACAACAGAACCTGGGAACTATCACCCTATAAGCCTGACCAGCCTGGTCTGCAAAGCTATGGAGTGAATTATCATGGAACTCATAAACAGAGACATTGGGAACCTCCAGACACTGGACCCTACCCAATTCGACTTTGTTAAAGGCAGATCCTGCCTCCTAAACCTAGTTGATTTCTTTGAAACAGTTACCAAGGCCATAGATGAAGGGAAGGTAGTCCACACAGCCTACCTGGACCTCACTAAGGCCTTCGACACCATTGCCCACTCTGGCATCATAGACAAGCTTACCAGCTTGAAAATTAACCCCTATGTCAAAAGATGGGTGGCCAACTGGCTCACGGATAGAACACACATAGTCAGAGTTGCGGGTGCCATGTCCGACTCTAAACCAGTTACAAGTGGCATCCCACAGGTCTCGGTCCTGGGACCCCTCCTGTTCAGTATATACTTCTCTGAGGTACAGGCAAGCACAGGAGGACTATGGCTGACCAAGTTTGTAGATGACTGCAAACTGGGGGCCATAATCGACTCTCCGGCTGACACAGACATCCTCCAGAAGGGTCTAACAGAGACAGATACCTGGTGTCAAAAGCATGGCCTCAAGCTGAATGCCAAAAAATGCATAGTCATCCCCTTTGGAAAAAACAAAGTGCCCACAAATTACCACATAGATGGTAATCCACTAGGAACAGAAAATGTAATTAGGGACCTGGGGACCCAGGTAGATAGTAACCTCTCATTCGATAATCACATTGCCAAAGTGGTTAGATATTCCTTCTATGTAGCCCACCTAATCATGAAAGGGTTCATCTCTAGATCAAGAGAGGTCATTGTGCTCCTCTACTCATCACTCATTAGGCCCATAATAGAGTACAATGCCCCATTTGGTATGTAGCTTAATTGGCACATGCAACAGTTGGTAAAACCACATAAGTACCTCGCCAAGAGGATCATGGGCCTCAAAGAGATGCCCTATGCAGCTCGACTAAAGAAACTCCAGCTCTACTTGGTTGCTTACTGCTTGCTCAGAGGTGATCTATGCCTGACGTATAAGACCATGTCCAACCTGGAATTAATGGGCATGCCCCACCTCAAGAAAAACAAATCTCTTAGAGCCAAACGCTCCAGTGAATTAAACCTCAGCAAAGCAATAAACAGGACGTGCTAGAGGGATAGATTCCTGTCCCAGAGACTTCCCTCATTCTGGAATAGAATCCCAGTTGATGTTAGGCAGAGCCCCTCTCAGACTCTCTTCAAGAGGAATCTTGAAGAGTGGATGGGAAATTGTAAATTTACCCCTGGGATCACTACAGTGGCCTTGCTAGACAGAGGCCCAGGAAACTCATTTAAAATGGAGGCAAAAGCCAACACATTCTGGCTGGGCTTATAAATGCCCTTTGGCAGATAGCCTAGTACCTACCTATGAACCTATGAAAATACACGCTCTAGGGACCTAAATCTTGTCACCACAATAAACAGAACATGCCGGAGGGATAGATTCCTGTCCCAGAGACTTCACATACTCCAGAATAAACTACCTATCTATATAAAACAAAGCTCCTCATTAGCACTCTTCAAGAAAAATCTTGATGATTGGATGGGAAATAGGAAATTCACCCTGGGGATCACTTCTGCATCTCTCATCGACAGTGGCACCGGAAAATACATTTCTTGGGAGGCAAAAGCCATGGTACCTTTTTGGCTGGGCTTGTATAGGCCACAGGGCCAATAGCCTAGTACCTACCTATGAACCTATGAACCTTTGAGCCTTGCCTAAAAAAGGTAGTATGGGGACAGCAAGATCCTTGGCCAGTATTCAGAAGCATAGGGGCGACAGGTGCAAACCATCTGTAGTGAAGCAACAAGGCTTGTCTATCATGTCATCACAGGCAGACAGAGACTGTATCCCCTTTGAATGACACCAGAAGCTCAGCCAATTGTTGAAGTTTATCATCTTTCTGTTATATTGCAGTATCATGTAGGTGAAAGTAAGATGCTACTCAAGGGTTGATCCTGTGTGTGCCAGCGTGCGGTGCATCAACCCATATATGATATGGTCATGACTTATGCATGCAGTACACTCACAGTACACCTAGTATGATAAGCCTGCTGAGGTTAGCAAATGTGAAAAAAACCTTTATGCAAACTGTCAGCAAGTAATGTCTGTATTGCACCCTGTAACTCCATATTGCTTGCTGAAGTTTTAAGACGTACTTAGTTTGAATTAAGAACACCGCACTTGTCAAATGTGTGTGTGTGTGTGTGTGTGTGTGTGTGTGTGTGTGTGTGTGTGTGTGTGTGTGTGTGTGTGTGTCTGTCTCCCCCTGGGGAGAGAGCAACCTTTTTGGAGAATACTCACACCCCTTAAAAGTGGTATACTCATCTTTGTCGTCTCATGTCACCATCCTACAAATATACCTGTAGAAAAAAGGAATTCCATTAATGTGTATAGTGTGTCATGTAAATGTGTACTGCTATGCTATCATAATGTAGTTAAATAGGGGTTTGAATCCTGCACTTGCTAACTGTGTGTTTGTCTCCCGGGGAAAAAGTAACCTTTCTGGAGACTACTCACACCCCTTAAAAGTGGTGCACTCATCTTTGCCAAGTCTGATGATGTCACCATCCTACAAATATACCCGTGTAAAGGTGAAATCCTAGTGTTGTGCATAGCGTGTCATGTAAATGTGTTCTGATATGGTATCATCATGTAGTTAGGCAGAGGTTTGAATCCTGCACTTACCGAGTGAGTGTGTCTTCCTGGGGGACGAGCAGCCTTTTTGGAGACTACTCAAACACCTTAAAAGTGGTATACTCATCTTTGTCAAGTCTGATGATGTCACCATCCTACAAATATGCCTGTGGAAAGATGAAATTCCACTAATGTGTATAGTGTGTCATGTAAGTGCGTACTGCTATAGCATCATGATGTAGTTAGATCGGCGTTTGAATCCTGCATTTGCCAACTGTGTGCGTGTCTCCTGGGGAAAGAGTAACCTTTCTGGAGACTACTCACACCCCTTAAAAGTGGTATACTCATCTTTATCAAGTCTCATGATGTCATCATCCTACAAATATACCTGTGGAAAGATACAATCCTCGTAATGTATATAGCATGTTGTATAAATACATATTGCTGTAATATCATAATGTAGTTAGGTAGGGGTTTGAATCCTGCAGTTGCCAAATGTGTGTATGTTTCCATGGGAAGGAGGAACCTTTTTGGAGGCTACTCACACCCCTTAAAAGTGGTATACTCATCTTTGTCAAGTCTCATGATGTCACCACCCTACAAATATACCTGTGGAAAAATGAAATTCCAGTGATGTGTATAGCGCGTCGTGTAAATGCATACTGCTGTTGTATCATAATATTGTTAGGTAGGGGTTTGAATCCTACACTTGTTAACTGTGTGTGTCTCCCTGGGAAAAAACAACCTTTTTGGAGACTAGTCAAACCCCTTAAAAGTGGTATACACATCTTTGTCAAGTATGATGATGTCAGCATCCTACAAATATACCTGTGGAAAGATGAAAGCCCAGTAATGTGTATAGCGCGTCATGTAAACGCGTACTGCTGTAGTATCATAACATAGTTAGTTAGGGATTTGACTCCAGCATTTGCCAATTGTGTGCATCTCTCTGGACAGAAGCAACCTTTGTGAAGACTACTCACATCCCTTAAAAGTGGTATACTCATCTTTGTCAAGTATGATGATGTCACCATCCTACAAATAAACCTGTGGAAAGGTAAAATCTCAGGCATGTGTCTAGCGCATTGTGTAAATGCATACTGCTGTAGTATCATAATATAGTCAGGTAGGGATTTGAATCCTGCACTTGCCAACTGTGTGTATTTCTCTGGGAAGGAGCAACCTTTTTGGAGACTACTCACACCCCTTAAAGGTGGTATACTCATCTTTGTTAAGTCTGATGATGTCACCCTCCTAAAAATATACCTGTGGAAAAATGAAATCCCAGTAATGTGTATAGTGTGTCATGGAAATGCATACTACTGTAGTATCATAACATAGTTAGGAATGAGTTTGAATCTCACACTTACTGTGTGTGACACCATTGACCAATGTGGCTTTGGTTTTGATTTTTCTAGTCTATGACATATCACAATGACAACTGTATGTGCATTACACATGTAGGGTAGCTGTGGGGCAAATGCATATACATACATGTGACCTCAAGTATTTCATAGGTGGGTACTCTGCTTTTTCCATGAACACATCTATTATCTTTGCCAGAGCGTGCTGGCGCTTTCCAGACCTTAGATCACTTCTGTATGCTTGTGACAAGCTTAGCCACTGTAGTGATCCCTGGGCTACATCTTCCGTTTCACATCCATTCATCACGGTTTCTATTGAAGAGTGTGAGTGAGGGTTTATGCTTGAGGTATATTTGAAACCTATTCCAGAGCAAGCAAAGTCTGGCAAAGATGACTAATCATTATAGGTGTGCAACAACCTCTGTGGATCTGCATGCAAACCTTTTATTGCTTATGTGCTCCACAGAGGAATTTCCAAAACCCTTTGGTAATGTGATTACCAAAGGAGAGATGACTTAATACATGGCACTATGTATACATTAGTACCTCTTCCACATTTGGGGGGCTACTACCTATGTGGTACTCTGGGGATACTTTGTTTTCTAAAAGTGGATAACTATGCTTTCTTTGGCTTATAGCTTTACAGCATGAGTTTGACACCAGGTATCTGTATGATACCCTTTTGGAGGATGTGTGTGTCATCTGGAGAATAAAGTATAGCCCACAGTATGCATTGTCATCAAACATGAGCAGACATATCCCTACTGTGTTTGCTTCTACCTACGAAAGCTATATGCCAAACAGGAGTGGTCCCAGGACTGAGTGCAGGTGAATACCACTTGTTACTGACATAGAATAGAACATGGAGGCTTCAAATGTTACTGTGTGTCCTACATCTGTGCATCAGTTGTCAAGCCATCATCTAACAATTGTTTATGGTCAGTCCGTTGAGGTTATGTATAATACCAGTATGTGGGATGGGTATGAATTGCTGGTGAGCTATAGCTTGGCTGTGTTGACCTCCCCTCCCTCACCTATAGCCTTATTGACTGGCTTGAAGTCTACTAGATGTAGGAGCCATGATCTGGCCTTTAGAGAATCTAAGTGAGTATGGTGCAGTATTTGCAGGTTCATAATGTCTCTGTTAATGAGTTCCATAATGCTGTGCTCCATAGCTTCCCAGATAACATTGGTCTGGCTTATAGAGTGAGAGTTTCCAGGACCTGTTGTAGTTCTACCCTTAATCAATTTATGTTAACATTTGCACTGGGTGTGACAAGGGTGGACAGGTTTAAGAATAAGTATATTAGAGGGTCAGGCCAGGTTTGAAAGTTAGTAGACCATGCCAGATAGGCAGGATTAAGTTGGTTTGTACATGTGCTGAGGAGGGATGCAGAGTATATTTATTTATTTTATTTATTTTACATTTGTTGACCGGGCTAGTCTAACTGGAATTAGATTCATTTTCAGTAGAGGCCCGTGGAGAAAAGCTCCAGCACAGTTAATATTATACAGTAAAAAAATAATAAGTTCAGAGTAGTAAAATAGCTCTAAGCAGTTACAGCAATATACAGATAAAAAAAAATAAGTTCAGACTAGTAAAAATAGCTCTAAGCAGTTACAGCCATATACAGGCACACTATATGACTGTAATAATTGTCACAAATTCAAAGAATTATAATGATAATTAAAAAAGGGTTTAAACAGATTACAGAGATACAGATAAGGTACAGTTGTCATTACAAGCATACCTAGCACATGCTGAGGTGATATGGAATGCAATAGAATAAGAATAAATTAGTAGTTTTCAAGTGGAAACAGGATAACCAAGAGTATATACTGTTGATAAATTATATAAATGTATCATATGGTACAGTGAGATGTAGATATATAGGAAGCAGCAAGAGTATGTAAGTAGGTGGAGTATACATTTGTTATGAGCAGAGAAGACATTTAGTCAGGGTTAGTACAAGGACAAAGCCAGTGAGAATTGAGAAATTGTTTTATTTTTAGTTTAAAGAGCCTAGTGGAGGTCAGAGATAGGAGTTCAGAGGGAAGTCTGTTCCAGTGTTTGCCTATGGAGTTAGAAAACAAAGAATCTCCAGCTGTGTTGTTGGATTTGTTGATAGTAATAAGTGGCTTATTAGAGGAGCGAAGGTTCTTAAGATTCTTGTAGGGGGTAATGAGGGTAGTCAGTATAGGTGTATAGGTGGGGTAGTACAAGCTCTTATGGATAATAGTGAGTTGTTGAGATAGTATCTGGTTATGAAACTCTAGCCATCCTGGTTGTTTTAGGTTGTTGCAGTGATGTGTTTTGAAAGGAGATCCTGTGGCAAATCTAGCAATGGAGTGATAGGCAGTAGCAAGTTTGTTTAGGTTGTTTTTTGAGAGATTGGTGTATATAGGTGAGGCATAGAGTAAGGTAGTGATTAAATGAGTTCTAGCTATAGCAATTTTGGTTGAAGGCGTAAGGAAGGGTTTGATTCTGTAAAGGGATCCCAGTTTTTTATTTACTGTTTTTATAGTGATGTTAGTATGTGTGTCGAAGTTTAGATTATTATCTATGGTTATTCCAAGAAGTTTGGTGGTTGTGTCAGGAGATATGAGAGTCCCATTGTTGGATGTAAGAGTAAAGTGAAGAGGGGCAGACCTGGGTGTAGGAGTAAAGAGTAGGAGTTTGGTTTTTTTAGGGTTAAGTAGAAGGCAACGGTTTAAAAACCATTGTTCCACTGTATTAAATGCATTTTGTGAAAGGGAATGTAGTTTGGTAGCGGTATTAGCTGAGCAAATAATAGTGGAGTCATCTGCATATTGGATGCAGGTAGCATGTGGGATTGCTAGGTGGAGGTCATTAATAAAAATGGAAAATAACAATGGGCCTAAAATGGAGCCCTTGGGGACACCAAGGGAAATAGGGAGGTGAGAAGATAGGTTACCCTCCCATAGTACTGCTTGTTGTCTATTTTCTAAGTAGGATTTGAACCATTGTAAAGTTAGAGTATAAAGAGAAAGAGATTTAAGTATTTCAATAAGGAGCTGGTGATTAACCATATCAAAAGCCTTAGATAAATCAATGAAGACAGAAGAGGAAAGGGTTTTGTTATTACGGTTAGAATTTATACAGTCTGTGAAGGAAAGAAGGGCTGTGGTAGTGCTGTGGTTAGGTCTAAATCCATGTTGACAGTTGGCAAGTAAGTTATTATCAATTAGATGGGTGAGTACTTGCTTATGGACACATTTTTCCATTATTTTTGCCAATGGAGAGAGTAAGGCTATTGGTCTATAGTTTGAGATGTCAATGGAGTTACCACCTTTATGTAGGGGGATGATGTGTGAGATTTTCCAGATAGATGGGATATTTCCTTTGGTTATAGTTCTGTTGATGAGTATAGAAATTGGGAGGGCTATGACTTTGGCACCTTTTTGCAGGTATTCAGCAGGTAGATGGTCAGCAGAGGGGGTAGTAGGTTTCAGTTTTTCTAGAAGAGAGCAAATGAAGGATGTAGGAACAGCTTTTAGCTGAAATAAAGGAATAGTGTAAGATGATGATGTGGTTAGATTAGGGGAAGTTGGAGATAATTGCTTGGCTAGTGTTTGAATGGTATCTGTAAAGAAAGAATTAAAGGCATTGGCAGTATGTGTTGGGTTATCTTGGTTAGAGCCTTGTGGTGTAGGTGTAATAGTTTGGCCTGGGTGTAGGAGTTTGTTGATGCTGGACCAAAATTTTTGTGGATTTCTTTGGTTAGTTTGTTGTAGTTGGATATAAAAGTTTTTTTTGTCTAGCAGGATAGCTTTTTTAGTAGTATTTCTAAGTTGTCTAAAGGTTTGGTGGTCTGTTGAATTCCTGGAAGTGCCATTTTGCCCAAGATTTGTTTCTGAGGAGAATATTCTGTCTAGTTGCTTTGGTGAGCCATGGGGCAGGTTTAGTGTTACTTCTAATAGAGCGTACAGGGCATGTTGGTCAAGGATGGATAAGAATGTGGAATTAAAGTAGTCAACTGCGTTATCTAGGGGGAGTGTTTTTAGTGGTGACCAATCACAGTGTTTAAGTTCTAGCTGGAAAAGTTCAGGGTTGAAGAATTTTTTAGTCCGGATTGTACGATATGTAGTAGGGTTAGGTATGTTAAATTTGTGTCTGATGATATAAGTGAGTAAGTGATCACTTAGGTCATCAGGGAGGGTTCTTGTTTTGTATGTGAGATGTGGAGAGTTTGTAAGAATCCAATCTAGTATACTTTCTTTGTTGTTGGATGTATTAATTCTTGTAGGGGAGGTAATAACTTGAGAGAAGCCATAAAGATTAATGTGGGTGGTGGGCTGAGGGGTACTGCAGGGCTTCCAATCAATGTTAAAGTCCCCAAGTATTAAGGTTTCTTGTGGAAGATTGATAGATATCCAGTTAAGAATGCTTTCAAGGGTATTAATGTTATTACCAGGGGGAAGGTAAATACAAGCGATGTTAATGGATTTGAATTTGTTGATTTGAAGTTTAGTAACAAGGATTTCTGAGTTATTGAGTATAGGTAGATTTATGTTAGAAGTGGTGACTTGTAGATTATTTTTATAGAGGACTGCTACACCTCCTCCCTTTTTGTTAATACGGTCCATTCTCAGGATACTGTAGGCAGGTGGGGTAAGTTCATTGTCATTAATGGATGGTTTTAGCCATGTTTCTGATAGACATAGGAAATCAAATTGGTAGAATTCTAATAGGGCATGAAGATGGGTAGTCTTGTTTTTAATGCTTCGAATGTTAAGATGTGCTATTGAAAGAGAGTTTGGAGGCTTATTAGGTTTATGTGCAAAAGTAATATTAGATGTGATTTGTACGGTGTCAGGAATATTGTTTGGGCCAGGATTAGGATGAATGTCACCATCTAGAAGGGATAAGTGGAGTATGTTATATGTGGGGTTGCTAACATTAAGGAAATAAAAACAGAGTGTTTTTCTTGCATGGAGAGTACTATATTTTATATGGGTTAGTCTGTGATATTTGGCTTGCAGGTAGCAGGGACAAATTGTGGTGTTAATGCTGTAAAGAGAGGTAGGTAGTAGTGGTGTGGAGGTGAGCCTGGAGGGCAATAGAAGGTTTGGGTGGAGTGGTTGTTCATAAGAGGTTAATGTATAGATGGTTATTAGAGGAGGTAGGAGCAAAACAAATGCTATAAATTTCAGTCGAGGTAGGTAGGAAATATTGGCCATGATGTCGGTATAAGATGGGAAGATAGATAAGGGTATATAGTAATTGCAGTTGGGTATTTGAAACTATAAGGGTGGGGTGGATATGTGATATAGTTAGGAGAGGTATAGCTTGGCTGTGTTGACCTCCCCTCCCTCACCTATAGCCTTATTGACTGGCTTGAAGTCTACTAGATGTAGGAGCCATGATCTATTGTGAAACAGATCCTAAGGATGAAGCCGCCAGGTAACAGGAAAAGAGGAATGCCTAAGATTAGGTTTATGGCTGTGGTGAGAGAGGACATGCAGGTGGATGGCGTGATAGCGCAAGATGCAGAGGGCAGGAAGAAATGATGTACTGTGGTGACCCCTAATGGGAGCATCCGAAAGGAGAAGAAGAAGAAGATGTTGTAGCTCAACCCTTGTGGACTGTGAACACCATTACCATGTGTCATTCCACAAGTATGTAACCTGTATAGAGGCTGCATCTGGACAGAGCGTTTAGGTGAGTGGTGACTTCATATGTCAGCTTGTGTATGACACAGCCAGGGACACTGTCCAGTACCATTACCTTTGTGGTGTGTACTTTGTTAAAGAGATGTCTTAACTAGAGTGTCTGTGAATAATCAGGTTTTACATTCTTCAGGTCTGGAAATGTAGCCCTTGTGTAATGACAGGGTGGTGAAGTCCGCATTCAGACTGACTGACAAGGAATTGGTAATGTCAGTCAGATAAGTGTACTTTGTGACCATTTACATTAACTGTGACCCGATCTGAGATTTCCCCTGTAGATTATGAACAACACTGAAGAAAGCTTTACTGTTGTCTTTGGAATACTTGCCATTTTGTATTTTGAAGCTTGCCTTGTATGTTTATTGAGGGATTGTATTTTCCCAATGATACTGACCAGAGAGGTTATCCCTTCTTGGTATGTAACTCTTTTTTGGTACAACTTCACATCTTCTATTATATATTTAGTTTATGGAGGGGTCCATGAGACTAATGCATTTTTACGGTATAAGTAAGAATTTCTTGTGTTTGTGATAGCATGGTCCATGCAACCCTGTAGGTGAACAGTGTGCATTAATAAAGGATTATGCAGCTGGGACAGTGTTAACTTTAGTAATGCAAACCAATGACAGATAGCAACAACAGCATCACCCACAGCACAGTGTCAACCTCAAGTTCCAAAATGTGTGAAGTACAATGCATACTGGCCACCAATAGAAAGTATGGAGTGTTAACACTGGTCAATACAGGGCATGTCACCCTGCCCATGTGTCCAATATGCACGTACATGCAGACAGTGCACCTCCACCATATTCACAAATGTACACCTGCAAACCTGTGCTGCACACACCCCATACTTACTGTCGAATGTATAACACATGCTGACACAACTACACACATCACCCAAGTGACACATGGGCAAACAAAACACAATTGGAATAAACACTGGTGGAAACAATACAACATTGCTAATTACAGCTTTAATGCATCATGCCTGCTCAGCTACACCTTCAAGGATGTCATTACACTTTACTGCTAACAACATGCTACACATTCCACCATTGCTATACATTATTAAAGTCACCCTGTGCATCAGCACCATGTTAGCCTGTTCCTGCATCAATGTTACAGATGACAGGAAGTGGCACAGGTTTCATCATATGCACAGGGTGTGTTGTTGGTTTGCCAGAGGCCTACACTGAGCCATGCAATTGACATGTGTATGTGAGTGTGTGTGTGAGGGCCATGAGTACTGTTATGAGCCAATGTTGATGTAATGTGTGTGGGTATGTGTTTGCCCTAGGTTTTTGGTTTATGTGTGTGTGTCTGCATGCACACAGTTCCACCATGTGGCTGCCATATACGGGGATTTGTGAGAGAGCTACAGACTGTACCTGGCAGTATTTACAGATCACCGTCTCTGGCCATGGATATGGAACCTGTGCCAGGCAGGGGTGCTATAGACAGTATCAGGTACTAATCCAGACTGGGTATTATCCGGAGAGATTGACATATATCCACTGGATCCAGGTCCCTGCTGGGACTGGCCAGAGCCACGTGGATGTGATCTTCTAGGACGGTCTATGGACAGCCCCCCCCCCAAAATTGCTGGGGCTAGTACTGGCACTACGGTTGTGGTTGTGACTTGCTGGATGTCCATGTTGACTTCCAGCTGCTGATGTTGCTGGCATACATCCATGTCAACATCTCAACCATCCCGCACTGTCCTGACACATGGACATGACATTGTGGAGGACATCCAATGTCTCACCCCAACGTCTATCAATGACCTCAGTGTAATTACATATGGCACCTGCTAGGTCATGGATACTGTCATTTACAAAGGTGTGTCCTTAGCCCCTGTCTGGAGTACCGCTCCATTTGTGTCTGTGCCTCCATGACAGCCTGGAACATGCGTGTGGTAGAAAGAGGTGAGGCACGTCTGCCAGGGGCATGAGGACCAACAGTGCTCTGACAAGAACCCCTGGGCATCTACCTATGTGGTACCATTCTAGACATCTGGCTATGGCTGCTGTGTCCTGATACATGTGCCATAGATACCACACTGTCCTGGCCAGTGCCAACCATACACTGTCCCTCAGCTAAGGGCAATGGTGATGATGGATGTACAGGCAGTATGACTGTGTGCATGGATGGGGTGGAGACTTGTGTACTGTCAATTGGTGGCCCAACAACAGATCCTGACAAACTTGTCTGTGCCTCAATGCACCTGTCCTTATGATCACTGTCTATCTCAGTGACATCACGTTCCCTGCTGTACTGAACCACCCCCACCTCGGCACCTGTGAAAGGAAAACAGGAATTGCACTTTAAGACCTGAACATGATGTCAGACCACATGCGCACATGCACACATACACACATGCGCACATGCACACATGCACACATGCACACATGTGCACATGCACACATGTGCACATGCACGCATGCATACATGCACACATGCACACACACAAAAATACACTCCTCCCTAAAGCAGACACACACAACACCAGCAATCTCAGAACATACACAATAACAGGTGATGGTGGGGTACAGTATCACAAGCAAAACAGTCATATCACACATGTCAGCATGCAGGACATGTGTTGCTCAACATCATGCAGTGTAAGTGTAGACAGTCCTTGTTACTAGCAGTATACATGGCTTTGATGCATGTGTTTTGTTATTAGGTGATGGACCTCCCCCTGGAACACAACGCATACATGGACACAACATTGCTGTACAGGTATTCAAAACTCTGTAATGTACTGTGCACCAACAAACAGATGTACATACCATGGTTGGATGTGTATCTGTGTGTCAGATAGGTATCCAATGCTGATTACAGCCTCTGTATTTTTAGCAATTAATTGTAGACAAATTTTTACAACATGCATGATGAGTATTCACACAACATCATCAGTGGTGCATGGATAATTGATGGAATATCATTCGGCCACATACCCAATGTACGGTACTTATGGTGAGTGTAGATCATATTGTGGACATGCCAGTGTCATCCATGACATGGCATGCTAAAACAACTGCATATTTAAACACTACGCATACCCAATGTGTGTCATATGACCTAGTCACTCAATAGCATCACAAGACATATATGTGTCAGTTGTGCAAATGGTGATTGGTATGCATATTGTTTAGAGGTGCATATGTGTGCACACACACAACATTAAGGTGTATAGCAAGGTGTATAGCAATGAAAGCTATGTGTAGTACTGTGGTTACAATAACTGGATGGGGTATAGAACCATAGGCCATCATCATGAAGCATCATGTGGTCACTCAAGGCTACAAATGTTTCCCAAACCAGCACTACTTATGCTGTACCAGAACTGTACTACCTTAGCAACATTCACCATTTCACAACCAGTTGTTACATGAGTTTGTAAGGAGGCCAATAAGGAGCATTCCCTGACATGAATGTGTAGTGTGTTGCATAGTGCTTAAATGCCCCATGATAGGCCTCTACCCCTCAGGTATATTATGTGTAATGTGTGGATGAGATTTTGCATACTGGAGTGTGTCTTTACAGAGGGTAGCATGTTAAAATGCTCTGTGTATGACATAGATGTGTATGTTATGTGCATGTTGAGTATCAACTGTGCCTATCCAATGGTCACTACAGTCTAGCCACATTTGTTTGAGATGGTCTGGGTATTGCATGTGTTTGAGGCAGCTAATCACATTAGTGAGATGTGCGTGGTCTTACACCAAACATGCACAGCATGCATTATGGGTAGGTGTGTTACATGTGTACATGGCCTACACCTTAACTATAACATGCACTTTTTATTTACAATAATAAATGTAGAACACACTCATCAGCATCTGTCTGCTGCCTTAATGTCACCTCAGAGGGACCCACTAAGAGATGAGGCAGTTTGTCAGTGGCCGCGCCTGTGGCATTGCTGCTGTGTGTTTGCAATCTTACAATACAACAACAGTTTACATTCACAGGGCTACAAATTATGTTCCAAATGATCAGTACTGCACAACACCAGGCTCCACATCTTTTAACGACACACTCCACATCTCACATATGCATGATCTACCAATACAGATAACAGTAGTCTACAGATATGCCATGCTACCTGCATGCTCCATGTGTGCTTGCTGGGTGGCTCCAACCTCCATCATGGCGTATGTCTGCTGCTGTTGTTGTTGGGCAGGTGCCACCAGTCTCAGGAGCAGCTCCTCCACTCTGGTGAGGGGGGGATGGATATTAACACCACCTCCTGTTGCAAGCTGTTGTCTCCGCACATCAGCAGCATGCTGACGGACATGTCTAAGAAGATCACTGCAGTGGTGGCGTACCTGCTCATATGTCCGGTTATGCAGGCCTACTTCATTTACCCTGCGGACATCTTGTCACATTGCAGTACGCTCCTGCTGGTCCTGGCTGGTTCGTGCGAACATGAGACTGTAGTGCTAAATCATACTGGTAGTAATTATGTCATCTTCAGCACTTCTGTAACTGGGGTTCCTGCAATGTGCCATGATCCCTGGAAGACATAAATACGAAAATATGTCTGAGCAAGTCATATGGCACATTTAACATTATACAGTACAGATATCACTGAACTGCCATATATAGCAACCTATTAGCTAACCGAGAGTGAAACACTTTAACTGCCACTTATCACTGCTCACCCCACAACTGCTTGGAAGTGCCTGGCTCACTCTCAATCTAATGAACCATGTTCTGCACAGCAACAAAATAAAATCACTATATAAGACTATACAAGAGTACTTGGCACACTGTATGCAACACGATGCACCAACTAGCCACAGCAGATATACATCAAGCTGATGTGTAAAGAAATATATCATCCATCACAATGAGTGTGAGGTCCAGTATATGTATTACTATTATACCACACAACTTGTTAATGGCAAACCCATGTCCAAAATATGTGCACAATTGGGAATATAGGTTGCATACTGCTGTAGTACACTATGAATGTTGCTAGATATGCAGTTATATGTTTTTACCACACATATGTCAAATGACGTGTTACAGACATACCCACACACACATCAGACATAATTACAGGACACAATGGTATGACAACCCAGATAAGCTTTCAGTGATAACTATACAGTACTGTGTGTCAGTACTTACACAACCTTAATCTTGAGAAATGTAATCTGTGATGAATACAGGGACCACACAAAACAGTGGATGCAAGCAATGTGGACATACACCATACTTTGCTGTACAGGCCCAGAGCTTCAAGTAGTACTACAGTAAACACAGGATTTGGATTCAACATCAGTACCAATCAATAATCATAGATGTAGTGCTTTAGACTCCAATGACACACCCTAGTTAAAACCAAGGGACTTAATCACATTGTATGCAATAGTACTTTTTCTGCCTAGCAACAGAATACACAGCTTTTGCTAGGATCAAAGCAAGGACCTATAATACCATGACATAAACAATTTCCCACTAAACTATCCCACAGATACATATCTTTGACGTATTCACAAACACATTGACCATCACAATCAGTTAACAGTACAGAGAATCTATTGCAACAAGTAGATGTAGGTGTGTATAAGTATATATAACTATATGTATATATATATATATATATATATATATATATATATATATATATATATATATATAGGTTTACTATCATAAATTCGAAACTCAGAATAAAACGGGTCTGAATGTTCGAATTTAAACATCGGAAATGAACATTTCCGTATGACCCTAATGTCGAAAACAGCTTTGTATTGTCGAAAATGTCACTCGCGACATTTCTGACAATACACAGCACTCCCACCCATCCCGTGACTCCCTACCCAACTAGCCTAAACTCACAGTTATGCAGGGGGACAAGCCCTCCTGCACCCCCCACACCCCCCAACTTAATATTCCAACTCCGGGATCACACTACAGTGAGGAAAGGGATGTATTTCCCTAACTGCACTGTACCGCGATCCTCTCACATGAGCAAACGTTATAATTGCGAATGCACAGTCCAATCGCAATGCTAACGTTCGCTCACATCACCTTCCGAACTATGAAGTATTCGAACATCTGTTGTTCGAATACTTCATAGCCGTGCAATTGCACGTCGGCATTGTGATAGTAAACTATATATATATATATATATATATATATATATATATATATATATATACATCCATTGATGTACATATACATATATATGTAGGCACATATACATTTCAACTTTCATAGTGAGAATATCAATTATACAAAGGATGTGAGGTGTACAGCAATGTAATAAAATTGCACAGTCTTGGGATAAATGCATTGAAGGTGTTCACAGCCCAGGTAGCTTTAGCAGGTCTCACTGGCTTCAACATTGCAAACTGAACAAACCACACACAGTGTTTAACCACCACATGTCATATACCAGCACTGTGTGCTGTCTTGTTTGTCACACACTAAAACCTACATACAAATATGCTCATACTAAACTTCACCAACATATATATCTCCACCCTTCACAAACAGTTGCAATATGTACCCTGCTCTATGCACATATACAGATGTGAGTATATATGACACATATATATTTCTCCATATGTGTGTGGCATACACACACAAGGTCCACACTGTTGTAAGGCCCTTGACCTCACAGCTGAACTTTTGGGCCTTGCTGCAACAGAAACAGGTGTTGCATATGAACACACACTAACATTAGGTGGGGTATATATGGCTACAAATGCTAGATAAGTATACTAGACTGCTACAGCAGTTGCCAGTGCTAAGCTACACTTTAATATGACTATCATGCATATGTTGTTCTGTCACACCCATGTTTATATAATGTCAGCGCTAATCCCCCCAACAGCCATTGGCCACACTACTGTACAGAACACAGATAACATGGATCAGATCTTTGACATTAAATACTGAGCTACACATTTCACAGGTATGTCCCACTGCCCACAGGTACACTCTGTATTCTTCATAGCAGTAGTTAAGCAGAACATCTATGCATAAATAAGTACTGCTGCCACATATGAATGGTTCACATTATGTAGACTATTCTTCAATAACATCTACTACATGCCAGTAAATACATATGTGTCACACACCTTTCCTTTGTATGATTTGGTAATATTTCTTTTTCTTTTTCCTTTTCTCTCTCTCTCTCTCTGTGTCTGTCTCTCTCTGCCAGTCTCTGCAATAGATTGATTGAGTTTGTTGGCAGAGATTGCAGCCTGCTTTTGTAGGTATTTGCACATGAGCATGCGATGGCCTCTGCACCAATTAGTGGCCACCACTTGCTAATTGCATGCAGCCTGCTGTGTAGTAATTGCAGTAATCACTGTCCTAGCAACCCAGTACTATAAATTGCTAACTCAGGTAGGTGTGGCCCTTTCAGCTTTCCAAGATGGAGATCATCCTTGTTTGCTGTGGACATCATTGTTTAAGACAGAAGGTTGGTATAGTTCTTATATCAGAAGCCAGGGGGGTAGCCAGAGATTTACGTTTTGTACTCAGACCTAATGTTGCTGCTTCCAGTACCTACGTGTCAGTGTAGAAATGTACTCACCCCTCAAAATGCTACTCCAAGATACATGGAAAGATGTACTTTCTATTCAACTTTTACAATTAACTGCCATACAAAGCTAGTTATTGAGATATATTCCTTTGACACAAGAATTGTTTGTGAACTGCTATACTGTGAATATTCATTTACTCAGTTCTAAACAATTTGTGCTTTTTTTAGTGCTGACATTAGCACAAGCTGCTCAGAAAAACTGGACACATGTCAGCACTGTGAGTATGCTTACCTACATCCTTGGTAGACCCTGCACACACAGGTATATTCTACATTTGGGTAGGGGTGCAGAAGTACAGAGAGCATAAGTATTATTGTGTGGATTTTATCTTGCTGGACTTGGGTTGCTGTGTATGTGTTAGTTTATCAAGGCAAGTAGTCTGTCTGTGTAACTCCCAACTGTGGACCTATCCACATGGTAGCCAGAGAATAGCCTGTTATTTTTTGTATGTGCACCACACAGGTCTTTTCAGCAATAGAGCAATGGCATTGCTACAGTTGGTTGCTACCAGTACATGGCTACATCCATTTGTATTTCAGTGTTGTATTCCTACATAAGGGTATGCTTCCGAAACTCCTTCCAAAGCTATTTGCACAGTGTGTAACAGCAGAAAGTCTGATATGCCTCTGTGTTTCTGCTTCTGCCAGACCTCTCAAACACTCAGGTACATATTTGAACAGACTCAGGGAAAAGTAAAGAAACAGTCAGGGACACCTTTAAAATGTTAATGCCATTAAGTTAAAACATTGAGGGAATCAGAGCATATGAATTAATACACCTTTTCTGAAGTAAAAGAAGTGTCTAACTCTTAATTAATGTCGTTATTCATTAAGTGTAATTCACCACCTTTCTGGCCAAAGCCATTAGTTTTAGGAGGGTTTCAGAGGGACAGAGCTAAAATCTGTGTCAAAATCAGGGACATCCCTGAAAATTAAGGACAGTTGGGAGGTATGGCCTCTGCCCTAAACAGATATGCCTGTGTTTGTCCTGCTGTGATACTGTGTGGGGTTGTAAAATGATGGTGTAACATTATTTCCTGCTAGAATGGCTGCTTCTCTTATCACAGTCATGTAATGTAATCCCACAAGAACTGTTGGTAAAGATCCACAGAACAAGTTGTGTGGTATGGCATTCCTATTTTTCCTTTACATTCACTCATTCTGATGCATGATATATTTATTTCAGCACCAACTTGCTGTATATCTACCGTGGCTTAGTGGTACTTCATGTTGTGTAGTGTGTACAAAGGCCGGGGTTCGAGATTGACAGAGGTGTTTTATTTTGCTCCTGAGCAGAACAAGGGTACTCACATACAGAGTAACTAAAGCACTTAAAAGCAGTTGTAAGCGGGTTTGCACGGGTTTGCGCAGGTTTGTGCGATGCTTAGCAATGCTTAGCTAAATGCAAACAAGCGCACACTCGCGAAAACCCGCTAACTACTGCTTAATAGAACTTACTCCCGCTAACCCCCGTGCTCATTTCTTTGAAAGAAAAGAAAAATAGGGAGACAGGAAAGTGGTGAAAAAGGGGCACAAAGAGAGAAAGACAGTATGAAAGTAGCACGGGATGTGCAGGACGGGTGTAGGGAAGGTCCATAGCTGCCCATTTCTTTAACAGCAACAGCTGTGCATATGGAATCAATTTGGAGGTAGATATGAAACCTTCAACCCCTGAGAGAGGGGTAAGGACAACAAAGCATGTTGTAATGTCAATTAAATTATATTTTATGTGTCCAGTGGACATGTGTGCAAAATGGGCAGCTATGTATGAGGCGTAATTTTTTTTTGGGGAACAGATTGCCCTTTTTTTAGGGGAAAGTGGAATGTGGGTTAGGGGAATTAGGTATATTTGGGGAGGTAGGTTGGGGAGATAAACAGACAAGACAAACAAGACTCAAACAGGGGCGGTATATGACACGTGGTGGGTGAACACCTTTGACAGGGAGGGATGTTTGGAAATCGCAAGCCCATGAGCCCACAGATGGAAACAGTGGGACTGAGGTCCCCACCCATGGGCAGTAACCACTGCATCTTCGCAGCCCAGAGGGTGGATGTGCTGGGGGCTGTGTAGGAGGGTCGGGCTGACCCGGGAGTTTTGCCACTCATGTCTCAAGCTGGCATAGAGGTTCTGCAACAGAATGTTCAATCTCTCTACACACCATAGCACGGACCATTCGAAGGGTGATAGGTGACCCTCCTCTGCCCACGCTTGCATGGGGGGGGCTGAGCCCCATCCCCTGCAGCACTTCCACCCAAAGGTGGTACAGGGAGAATGGAGGAGGAGGTCCCAGGCTGGGTACTGGACCTGCTGGTGCCAGGTGCCATGGCCAGCTGAGGTGGGACAGGTGGGTCCGCTGGGACTGGCCTTCCCGTACAAACTATGTTTTGGAGGGTTTAATAAAGATATGGGTTAGTAACAGTCAACAGCATTCCCAATCAGTTATAACAGCATGCAGAAGAATTCCCTTTAACCCAACACAACAGTTGAAAAGCAAGCATAATACATGCATATATTGAACAATAGTGGACATTACAACAGCATGCAGGTTGAATTGATGGCAACAGGCCACCAATATTGTGGTATTTTAACTGGACACATGCATAGAAATAAATGCAAATATTTATAAACCAATAGGACATATGTCCCAACAAATGTTTTGAGATTAGACATACCGATTGAGGTGTGGAATTGCATTTTTTATGCACATACATTAGGGTGGAAAAGGATAGCTCAATTAACAATTTAGATATCCTTCTAGTTTTCACTACATTCCTATTAACTTCAGTTATATGTCCCTTACATGTATTATTACACTACCCAATGTCCTTATATTGTGCAATTGGATTGTGCTAGATCATTATATACATGAGCTGTATCTTACATACAAACTGTCCAAGATGCAGATGTTACTGCTACATATTTTGAGAGTTGCTCACACACTACTGCTAAGATGGTACACTGACAGCTCTACTTTCATATAATTATCTAGATATGTTCAGGTGAAAGTATCAGTTATATTTTAACAGCTCCCTACATTTCTGGCAGCACACTGACATTTCTGGGGAACACAATACCAAGCTACTCATGTGCCAGATTAACCTGTACATGCTGGGCATGAACCAACAGTTGAGGGCTGTAAATATGCATAAAAGCTACTGGCACTCCCTTCATCCACGTTATATGGGCCTACCCAATTGTGGGTTAACACTGCTTAATACAACAGTACTATTTGTAAAATGCAACAGTACAACAACATATCAAAGAAAATGACACAGATGCACTCCAGGAATTATACATTTATTAAAGGATTATTACACCTTT